>NW_026460952.1:0-44943 GCF_021730395.1 Mercenaria mercenaria | reverse complement strand
AATCGGTAATCTTGACAAAAAACGAGTGATTTCAAACGGCGCAGACTAGAGTTAAAAGATGACAGAAAAATACAGCAAGTGTTCCGTGAAAACTTGGAAGGCGTCTTTTATAAAACCGGCGCCGTGGCCACAACGGAAGTGAGTGAAACTGAGACAGAACCGCTGCTTACGAACCCAGGAAAGTGTCAGTTTTATGGAAATTCAACAATCCTACTCGAATTAGAGACGGCTTGATTCAGTATGTATCAACGAGACACGAATGGTAGAGGGTACCGTCTGCTGATTCTATCCAATAAAATTGTCCAGTGATAATCCATGTTTAAAGATTTGTGATAAATTGTGTAAGTAGGTCAATCCGTAATTACTTACCGGAAAACTGACATCAAAATTGTGGCATTTTGCACATGACTAATACAGGAATTTTTCACGAATATATATTGCGTATTTTGTAAAAATACCTAAGGTTTTTGTATATTCTTCAAACTACTATATTCTCTTAGTTTTGTCTTATATACTTATATATTTCTGACGTATTGTTGAAACATGTTTTCTTCTATTGCACATTAAAAATGAATGTTAGATTTTATCTTAATTGTTACCGCCCTATATTTAATGCCATATAGGATAGAATGTTTGTATTAAGTCTTATGTATGTTTTTCTGTATTATACCGGCTTTCATGCTTTGAGATGTTCGTCGTTACAATCGAATACATGTATAAACCATGGCAATGTTCTTGATTCCGTACCCTGATCGGACCAGCTACACTTTTTTAAGAACGTTTATATTCTAACTGTTATTTCCAAAGTCTTTGACTAGTATACAGATATCATGATCAACTGGCATAACTCGTATTATAACACGGTTGAAGTAAACTTAATTGGTTTTAGAAAGTTAACATCGGTCACTAAACTTTCTCCCAAAAATTAAGTTCGCCGCCAAGAACAAAACAACTACTTTTTGTGGACAAATATGAATTATAACATTTGATTGGTCGAACGGGGTGCAAGCGCGGGTCCGCAAAAAGCGATATTAACCCGCAAAAGTGATAATGACTCTAGTGAAATCACTTTTTCTTTTATGTATGGAATATGGGCCAGTCAAATGAGTTCATTTGAGAAGGCCATACAATATACCAATTATAGACTTATGTTTCGGTCAAAATGTGTTTTTACGGACCTGCATATGTCACTTTTACAGGGCCGTAAAACACATATTGACCTCAGCATAAGTCAGTAACTGTATAGTATTATTTTCAGGAGTCGGTGCAAATATCATTCAGCTAGCCGCTATGACAGCAGATCTGGGAAGACTTTTGATACTTACAACTATCCGTCAAATGGTTTCATATCAAAGGCAATTACAAATATTACAAATATAATAATACACGGAAAAATATGTTCCATAACTCTGGATGTGTATTATAAACGGATACCATATCAGTTTTTAATAAACATTCAAGGTTTTTTTTTCGTTTTTTTTTTAATCATTCGGAAAATTAATTTTAGCTGCACATAATGTTATTACTTGATTAAACAAATCATTACGGATTCTTGTAAACTCTATGGAGTAGAACTTCCAACTGTCGAAGGATTTGCTGATACACTTACTTTATTTCAAAAAGTAAGGCACGGGATACGAACACGTAAATCTTGTTAAAGATATTTTAGGTACTGAGTACAATGCACACAACACATACAGTGATGTATACGCTTTAAATGCCCTATTGAAAACGGTTGAAAAGTTTGAAGAATAATAAAAAAAAAAAAAGTTATGACAAGAACAAAAGTAAAAAACAATATCAGGCCCAGGTATTTCTATTGAACACTTAAAAACTATTCATGGCAGGTCGGGTTGTGAAGGCCTAAAAGTTGGTTTTTTTTCGACAGTTAGTGTCTGCTCACGAGAAAGCAGCAAAATTGTTGTTTAGTAATTTGAAGAGGCCCGGGAGAGTCAATAGGATAATGTATCATATGATTTTAAGTATAAATATATAAGAAAGACTCTTTTTCCGCAATATTATATAAGAAGACCTAGTATGTTTAAATTCGTAATAAGAGCAAGAGATTTTACAATGTGTGAACAAATGTTGAAAAAGCGTTAGTATGCATAAATATTGTTTATGAAATATACAAATGTAGTAAGTGAGAATTTCCATATAAAAGTCTAGATGCATTTTGTATATATATCATCATCCTATATAATTTACTATATGTGACGCACCATGACATTTTGGGTCCAAATTCGGCGTTACGTCATTTGAGAAAACATCGATTAAAGTTACGTCACAAAAAAAATGGTGGACGTTACCACGTGTTCGCGGCAATTAATGCATTTCTTGTTTTCAATAATACTCTACCTTGCCACAAGAAAAAAATGAAGTGACATTTATAAACATGTCCGTGTTTTGCAATTCCGTTTCTTTAAAAAATTTAAATGATTGATAATTTATCGCCCTTTGAATCGACACGCCATTTGTAAACATCGAAGGTCGCGGAGAAAATGAAACTACCAAAAACAATTATTTGATGATTTATTTCGATTGTATAAAGAATGACAGTTAGCGAATCTCAAGGTAAGTAAGTATTTAAGCGATATGTAGTGTTAAAAATATTTTTTGAGTTCATATCGACAGTTTTGTCCAATATCTTTTCCAAAAATAGCCCGGATTTGACACTAATGGCAGATTCGAGGTAGATTTAGCGCAGTTCACATTTTATTTACAAGTGTCAATATATTGTAGACTATATTTTATTTACTGAATCTGCCATGAATTCAACTTTTTTTTAAATCGGTTTTGACTCTTACTCAGTAGAATCTGTATGCAAGACAATTACAAGAAGACCTTGTGACTCTGGTGCCAGACAAAATTACAACAGTCAGTCATAATGTTTAGTTACATATTAAAGTTAAAGCCCTGATCATTTTATAAATATAGCCATGCCATGAAAGTGACTGATTAAGAATAGTTGAAACACATCTATTGTCAGCTTCAACCACTAATTTCTTACATGTAATGTCAAATTAGTCCATACATAAAACTTCTACAAGGCATAAATATTGTTTTTACTTGGAAAGAGACAGTTTTTTCCAAAGCTTTTCATGTTAAATTTGCATAATGTTCACTTGGCCATTATTTCTGGATTCCTCACCATTTTGTACTGTTCTTGGCAAGTGACTAAAAACCACTTAGTAAAATAAATAAACTTTAGATACATTCTGTTTTGAAAGCCTTGCCAGGAATTCAAGCCTATTACTCTTTTTTATGCTAAATAAGTACTGAGCTAACTGCCCAGGGCATTTTTATCTCACATTTCAGCCTTTTTCAGTATTTTTTTTCATTTTACAGATCAACCACTGAGGATTGTTTGGCTTGATGCAATGACCTTAAACAGTGAAATGATTTTCCAGGAAGGTCTATACACAACAAGCTGGATTTTATGGGGGTTTGTAAATTTCTTCATACATTTTTACACTTACTATACTGCTATTCTAAGAAAGATAAAGACATTAAAGTAGCATAAACATAAATGATCTATTTCATTAATAACATTTTAAGAGAAATGATTTTGATTATAGACCCATTCAACAAATATGTGTAATATATTAAGAAGTGAATAAGTAATGACATACAATAATTGAATATATCATGTGTGTATTTTTTCATATTTTCAAAATATTTTTTACAGTATTTGTGTTTACATTAAGTTTGATTGCATGAATTGTATGTCTAGTCTGTAGGAATCTTAGCTAGTTTATGTATTCTTGAAAAGCTACTTTTTCTGCATGAATACTGTAAGATTCTTGGATGAGTTTTTTACTTATCAAATCTGCTTTCAGTCAGCTTTTAACAAAAAGACTCTCTTAAGCTTAAAAAGATGCTTTACAGTCTTATATTCTGTAACCTTATACTTATCTTATTAAAATGAAGTTCTAATGTTGATGATTTTTTGTTTTGCAGAGATGAAAGAACTATGAATATGTAAATGGGAATGAAACAGAAGGAATTAATATGTTCTACTGATCATCCAGCTGAAATCATGCCTGTGGAATAGAGTGCATGTCACAAATACTGATATGAGCAAATAACTCCATATTGCACAAATAATGTCATGTTTTCTGCCCTCATGACCTGAAAAAGTTAAAAATTCTAGTTCAAATTACAAATGTGTTTCAAGAAAAAGTAAAACTTAGTCAACTGTGTATATAAAAGTATATATTTTCTGAATGTGCCTGACGAGACTTTTATCGGGGTATCCTCCTTGATAAGGTTTGAACTCACCCTCGGAGTCCAAAGTGGATTTTACGCGTGAGTGACTTTAGACTAGAATAGACGTGGTCATCGAATAGTTCTCATCGAGACCTTTCGTTAGATACCCTACATGCCTAGGTTCCCTACAATAACGAAAGAGAAAACCCTGGTTGTAACGCATGAATGATTTCGCTTTAAATCCCAATATCTCAAGAACCGTACTAGAAAGATATATAAAAGTATATATTTTCTGAACGTGCTCGACGAGACCTTTCCAACGGTACCAACAATATGCATCTACGACGACTTTCAATTTTGAGGACGTCATTTCCGATCCGAGTATGCATTTTCGTAATGTTTACCTTTCGACTTTTCCAAAAATGTCAAAAACCCTGAATGTCAAATTTGACCCTAAATCGTCCTTCTAGACAGATAAAACAATGAAATATTAACATAGGTTGACAATAAAAGGAATAACGTTATATAATACCCTATTGTTAGGTCATCGTCTGCTAGATACGTAAATATACCGTTCACGACCTAGTGATTTCAAAAATTGACTCCACCAAAAACAAAATGGCGGTTTATATAGAATATATAGGGAACATTTACCTATAGAGACGGGGTAACTCCTCCTCCACTCCTCCTCCTCCTCCTCCTCCTCCACCCCTCCTCCTCCTCCTCCTCCACTCCTCCTCCTCTTCCACCTCCTCCTCTCCTCCTCCACTCCTCCACCTCCTCCTCTTTCTCCTCCTCCTCCTCCTCCACTCCTCCTCCTCCTCCTCCACCTCCTCCTTCTCCCCTTCTCCTCCTCCACTCCTCCACCTCCTCCTCTTTCTCCTCCTCCTCCTCCTCCACTCCTCCTCCTCCTCCTCCTCCTCCTCCACTCCTTCTCCTCCACCTCCTCCTACTCCTCCACCTCCTCCTCTTCCTCTTCCTTCTACTCTGCCCCAAGAAAGCGTAAAAATGGCAAACAGAATAAAGCAACGTATTTTTGATAAAAGATACTTACATTAGTTTAACAAATGCATCAGTGTCCTGTTTGCCATCAGTGTTTAAAGGGTTTAACTTTAATAATTGAATAGGCTATTGTTTACGTATCAGCTCTTAAATAAATACACTCCAGCCATTGTGACGACTTTAAAGGGTTAACTTGGAAAACAAAATCGATCCGTGCTATCGCTTGTCAAAATTCTGCTTCCTGATTGGCTGCAGGTAGTAAAGTGTTATATACTATACTCGAGTTCTGCAGGTAAATATCATTCGGTTAAAGAATCTGGTACAGTGCACATAACGGTTAATGTTGTATGAACGATTAAATTAGGTATTTCTGTTTTCGTTTTCGTATCAGGTAAATTAATGATATTTTGCTGTTATCATTTCTATAATTATGCATAAAGCGTTAACGCGCTGTTTAAAATCAATATATATTGATACGGGTGTATTGGAAACGTGTTACCGCTTGTCAAAATACTGCATTCTGATTGGCTGATGGTAGTGATGTGTTATATACTATACTAGAGTTCTACAAGTAAATATCATTCGGTTAAAAAATCTGGTAGAGTGCACACCACGGACGATTAAATTAGGTATTTCTGTCGTATCAGGTTTATTAAAGAAATTACAATCATTATATCAATGCGCTCATAAATCGCGCTATGTAAAATCATCATATTTGTACGCTATAGCACGGTGTACGATTTAAGCCTGTCAAAATATTTTATGCTCTGAAAGTATTCAGACTATAATTAATGACTGTCATTTGACGGTAAGATGCAAAAGAGATCACGTAGCTTTTAACTGATAGAACAAGTTAATATCTTTTATTACATTTCATATTTGATATCATATTTATTTTAAAAACCATATTGTATAAAAGTGGCTGGAGCTGAAACTAGGATGTTGTTAAGACCAGCTTAGTACAAGAATTTGAGTGTCACGGCTAGCTTGTACTAGGAAAGTCAGCTCTTCAGTGACGATAATGAACTGAAGCAACGCTAACTAGTGCCATGCCACCTCTCGATCTGTAGTACTGAGTCCTTGATGTACGCGTTTTAGGTGAGAGAGAGGTTAGATGTCGGCTCAATATCTAACATGGGAAGCTCTAGTTAAAGCGTTGTTTCAATTCTACACATTCTTTTAGTTATAACGCCGATCTTGATTCTTCTGAAGTCTACGACTTGTATACTCCTCCTATAGTACACTTAAAAGTTCAAAGCTGAATATAAAAGATAGCTGACCTTTCAAAAGAGAGTCATCTTTGTAAAATAAGGATGTCTGGTTAATACAACTTTTTTATAGAAAATACTTTATATATAGCTCCTTACCTGAGTTTCTTCTCAAGCATTTTTTTCTACATAAAACTAAAGTGGCGGTGACGTCATTTCGTTCAAATGAGCCCCATCCCGAAAATTGACTCCTCCCAATCCAAGATGGCGGCTTTATATAGACAAAGAACAAAAAATGTGTCTAGAGTCATGTCCTCCACTACTTGTCTTCTTTATATTCTGCTAATTAGACTATGTTCTGCAAGAAAATGTCTTTTATGTGTAACCATCAACAAAACATGTCATAACACAAATCTGTCATAAAATGGCAGAGCTGTAATGCAGGTTGGCATATCAGGAAAATATGTAGTTCTGAAAGACAAGTTATATTACATAAAATGATGTTTGTTTTTTATAAATGATCATAATTGACCATTTGTGGTGTAAAACAAATGTATACTGAACAGATGCTAAATGAATGTTCTGATTCTTTCTGGAAAATTTACAAAAAACTACTATTTTAAGAAAATAGTGTATTGTTGCCATGGTAACATTAATTTAACTTTTAAATTATTTTGGATATCATCATATGTAAACAACATCTTTCTTGTTTATATGTTATATATGTTAAGCTGTATTATGTTAGTGAATATATTTTCATATGTAATAATTGCATCAACAAAGCACTATGTTATTACACAAGCCTGCCTTAAAATGGCAATAGTTGTAACTGAGAGAGGTGTATCTGAAAATTATGTATTTCTCAAACCATATTACATTAATTTTCATGGAATGATGTCTACTCTCTTACTTTTAAATAAGAAAACAGACAGCTTTTGATGTAAATATATGGAAAAACACTTCCAATATTCAATTTATTACAAAGAAATTGCCAAAAATGTTAGTATTTTTGTAAGAAAATACCACATTGTTGCCATGGCAATGTTAGTATTTTTGTAAGAAAATACCACTTCGTTGCCATGGTAATGATTCACTGATCAGTAATCTAAGTCTTTTGAAATTTTAGCAAACTCACAGTTGATAATAACAGTCTAATAATTATATTTTCTTGCCTGATATTCTTTCTTACTGTTTAATAAATAAAGTGTCTATAATAATAAGATTAATGTCCTAGTTTTTGGGATGTTGTCTAATTTGATATCAAATAAATTCTGTATCTTGTTCAAAAGAATGTCATAAAACAGTTGTCTGTAAACGGTTAGCACACTAGAAAAAGTTAATTGTGTACTTATTTCACATTCTATGTAATTTATTGCCAGATTCATCAAAAAACTGTTAAAAAAGAGGTTAAACAACAGTGTTGCTATAGAAACGATTTTAGAACATAAATATTTTTATACTACATGAAAGAAAGAGACAAAAAGAAATGCATTCCATTAATTGCATGTTGCTTTTGTTATTTTATCATGTATTTTATCTTGATATTATTTAAATATGGTGTCATTATTAAGATATACTGCCTCAATTTTGATACAGTTAGACAAAAACATGGTGTCCGAAAAGTGGTAATATCTCCATGACAACGACTGATTTTTGTTGTCAAATTGAAGATTTTTACTAAGAACGGGTCAGTCTGTCAGATTAGCCCAAAACCCAATTTTTGACCAAACTTGCATTTGGACCCAAAATCTCATGCTCTGTCACATATATTAAAATACCTCGTATTTGTGTTAATGATTATGTTAATGGATAAGAAACTGTAAAGTTTAAATCCTAAATAAAATGCTCTGTTCTGTTCTCAGTTCTGATTATCCGTTTTTGTGAAAAAGTAATAACATACAGTTAGTTAGTGAGTATCATTTATGTTCTACTAAAGCTGCTTGTTTACATTAACAATACATGGATATCTATAAATGATTCAAGATAAACAACGTAAATCAACTGCTCCAGTTTTGACGTTTGATTCTCGGCGTTAATTTACAACGGCATGTTTTGTTCGATAATGGAATAGCGAAATATCTTACGCGATGACCCCCATAATTTTTCTATTACTCATTTTGTTTATAAATGTTGCACAAAATGTTGAAATATGAAAAATATTCACCGTTTAAAAACATGCTTTTTTCGCTATTTTATCTTACAGACGAGGCAAAATTTTCGAACGTCAGAATATGTTTTTGTGGTCGGCTGCACCGAATAATTGCTTTAATTTATTAAAATTCATTTAGAAATATATTCAGTGGTAAAATATAATGTCTGTAGTGTGAAATGAACGTTTTACCAATGGAATCGGAAAAAAATGTCAAAATCATTAGCGTTCAACGCTAAAAAGACGCAAATTTATTGTTGCCGCTAGGGGGCGCTTCGACGTCAAAACTATATCAGACTTTTATTTTAAAAATGCATTATTTGAAAGGGGATGCATTATCGTTCAGTTATGCCAGAAATCATCACAATCTGAGATGGTGCAAAATTCGTGCGGAAAGTAGCGAGCCACGTTCAGTATATCTTGTCAATTGTTTCGTAGATTTAGTGCTGCATTACAGTGTATAATGGAAACAAACGATCAAGCTATTATGAGTCATATTTTAGATGATTTTTTCTTTGTTAGTTTACTTTATACTAATCAATGTCAGGCCAGTTTAGACTTGTTTTTGAAAGTATGCAAATACATAAATATTCCTATAAACACAGAAAAAAAATGTTAATGCTACCACATGTATCACCATTTACTGTATTGAGGTCGATTCTCAGGCTATGATCATCCGTTTACCTGAGGACAAGGTCACAACAAATCGCAGTAAACTAAATCAGTTCAAATGTCGGAAAAGTCATGCTAAAGGAACTTCAGTCTTTATTAGGGCTATTGAAATTTGCCACTGTCTGTGTTGTACCGGGTCGCACATTTTTACGCCGTTTATACGATTTAACAGTGGACGTTGCATGCCCACATTTTTATATTAGATTGAACTCTGCGGCTCGTGCTGATCTGTCAATATGGCACTCATTTATGCAGTCATTCAATGGGTGGTGTATGTTTCTTAACGATAGTTGGATATCGTCTGAGTCTTTAAATTTATTTACAGGCGCATCATCAATTATAGGTTTTGCTGCAGTTTTTGGATCCGAATGGGTTGCTGAGAAATGGCCACCACATTTTCAGCCTTTTAATATTAACTTATTAGAGTTCTTTCCAATTGCCATTGCTCTCGAACTTTGGGGACACAAAATGGCAAATCACAAAATCATATTTTACTCTGATAACCTACAGTATGTGTAATAAATAAACTCACTTCTAAGGACCCAATCATGACGGCACTTGTTAAATGTCCATGGCAATATATTGTTTCGTGCTAGACATGTCTGTGGTAACGCTAACAGGGTTGCTGACCATTTGTCCCGTTTTGAATTTCAGAAAGCATTCCTGGAGGCGCCATTTCTGTGTCGCACACCACTCAGCGTCACAGATCACTTGCTGTCGATTAAAATTTTGATTCACAACGAATCTTATCAAAAGCACTTAGTGACAGAACCAAGAGCATTTACTTAAGTTATTGGAACATTTACGTAGCTTTCGGTAATGCAAATAACATTGTAGTCAAATTGCCTGTTACGGACATACTATTAGTTAATTTTCTTGCTTTTTTATTCACGGCACATTACCGAGTCAGTACAATAGTTTCACAAGTATCCGCATTATCTTACATAAACAAGCTTTTTGGTTATTCGGATTTTACTCATTCTTTCTTTGTGAAGCAGTTCCTCAAAGGTGCTAGTAACTTATCTGCTTATAATGTTCAGCCAGATACGCGTCTGCAAATTACTTACGCATTGCTTCAGAACATTGTTATGGCGCTTATGACAATAAATAATTTTCTGCCAAGAGTTACTTTTTTACAATGTGCATTCTGGCTTTAAACGTGTTGTTACCTATTGGCGAAATATGATTTCAATCGTCTACTTATTGGTCAACTGTAGTACAATAATTACAATAATGTGCAACTTATTGATTCTAGTGATCGCACCCTTGGTTTAGCAATTACAATGCGGTAATATAAACAAAGCAAGGGCGCGGCTACATTCTTCGTGCCAGTCACACACGTGATCCAATAGTGTGTCCTGTTGTTTGTCCTGTAAATGCTGTTCGACTGTATTTGTCACATACATCACAATCTGAGGGGCTTTTATTCCAGTTACCTCATGGTCAAGCCGTTTCGTATTCATTTTCCAATCTACATCTCAAAAATGTAATTTTATTTCTTGGTTTCGATACAACTCGTTACAAGTCACATTCCTTTCGTATTGGGGCAGCAACCCATGCAGCGGTGTTGGAGTTTTCCGATGATACTATACAAAAAAATGGGTCCCTGGAAATCCAATGCTTTGCAAAACTATATATGCTTGCCGCAGTTAAAGTTACCGTAAGGTTAATTGTTTGTGAAATGACTGTTTACTTGGTCAAATACAGACTGGTATAGTTTACAATGAATATACACAATACTATGTAAATGTCATGCAAGTTCAGCATAAGGCTGTTTGTTTAGGACTATTTTGTATAAGAATATGTGTTGTAAATTATTATTTGACGCAAACATTTCTTGTACTAGTAGTTGAAAGGTCAGCATAAAGTCTGCTTTCTAACACATGTCTTTCTATTTGTACAATATCTGTAATACGACGAGTATTCGGATGTATATGTATCTGACCATTTAGCATTACTTTGATATGGTAGGCAAGTATAAGGCTGCTTGCATAGACTTACTATTGTTTGTTTTGAACACTGCATATTTGCTTTTTCAGTTCATCTGTACAATTGCTCAACATAAACTATACATGGTTACTTTATAGTTCAGCATAAGGCTGCTAATTCAGTTTATTTGTATCCATTTATTGTCTTTAACATATATTATACATGCTTATTTCGTCAGTTCAGCATAAGGCTGCTCACAATGTCTTTCTTATGTGTTTAGATAAATTGACATGTTCTCAATTTTATGTTTTTCGTTTATCTTTGTATAATTTGTCAAATCTCATGTAAACATTTTAACATGTTACATATTTGTCATTGCAATTCTGGTTTTATCATTCGTGGTGTTCGGGTGGGTACGCAATTATTTTTGCTTGTGGCGGATTATGTAACCCACCTATGTTTTTAGCAACCGATTAACAATATTTGAATGGTAAATAATTTTGCTGTAATTGCTGATCTAGTCAATTTAGAAGGATTATAAAGCCTATTTAGTTATTCGTCATTTGGAAAAATAAATGACATTTTCACATATGTTAGCTTTTGTATGTCTTGTAGAATAGTTGCAAAAACATATAAACTCACACCCTAAATGATACACACCAATTTAGAACGTTTTGAACAGAGCTATGTGAATTTGAAGGGAAGATTCAAATATAACTATTTGTAATAGAACGTAGTGTTTGATATTACTACTTGTATCAGCTCGCAGTGTTTTGCTACTTATAATAAAACGTAGTGTTGATATAACAACTTCTTATTCAAGTATGTATTTAAATGTGTACATTAACATCTCGAAACACGGATAATGGAAGGACTTAGACGGACTTAATATTAGTATTGTATTATCACCCCTTGTATATGGTGCCTGCTTTTTAAGTGTGTCTTTTGACAGTTCCTGTGATACGCAGGCTTCATAACCTCAGATCACCTTCCTAAATTTCAGTTTGTTTAGTTCTGCCCATTGTTTTCTCGTTTGGGGCAAACGCTTTACTTTATCTGGGGACCAAATGCCGCTCTTCATCGAATTACACGCCTCAACACGTGTGTCCTTGAAGGTTCCATGTTCACCGCCGTTTAAATACATCTGAGGATGTCTCAAAATTGCTTTTTGTACTTTTAGTATGTGTAAATGTTGAGTTCTGCTCAGTCCGGGGCTAGAGGGCATAGACGGTAGCATGCATTTTCACTACCGTCCATGAACAAGCTCAATCAAACCGAGCCTGCAATATTTTCGGTTTTTTTTTTTTTTTTTTTTTTTTTGTGTGTGTGTGTGTGTCGTGTTGAGCGACCTGTGAATTTTCCACTTTTCTCTATTTTGATATGGAAATGGTAAAAGACACATAATCTAGGACATGGGAAAGTTCTTAAAATAAAAACATTTTTATCTATTTGAGTTATAATTTCATTTATGTATCTCATTTTACAATATTAACGACTACGAACAATGAACACCGAAGGCAAATGTTCATTTTCTTCAAAAATATAAAAATGACAACGAAATGCATGTGGTTGGTCTGTAATAGAAAGTGTTTTTTGTTGCTCTTTGTACCGACAACAAAGTTGTAAAGGGGGGGGGGGTGGTTATACTGGTTTCAGGTTGTCTGTCTGTCTGTCTGTCCGTCTGTCTGTCTGTCCGTCCGTAGACACAATCTTGTGCGCACCATCTCTCCTCATCCCCTTGACACAATTTAATGAAACTTCACACAAGTGATCAGTAACAACAGTAGTTTTGTATGGGGCATGTTAGGTTCTTTCAGAAAAAATTTTTTGCAGAGTTACGGGACTTTGTTTTTTGTTACTATACTATATACATAGACACAATCGTGTGTGCACCATCTCTCCTCATCCCCTTGACACAATTTAATGAAACTTCACACAAGTGATCAGTAACAACAGTAGTTGTGCATGGGGCATGTTAGGTTCTTTCAGAAAAAAAAATTGCAGAGTTACGGGACTTTGTTTTTTGTAACTATACTATATACATAGACACAATCTTGTGCGCACCATCTATCCTCATCTGCTCGACACAATTTAATGAAACTTCACACAAGTGATCAGTAACAACAGTAGTTGTGCATGGGGCATGTTAGGTTCTTTCAACGACAAAAATTGCAGAGTTATGGGACTTTGTTTCTTGTTAACATACTATGTACATACAGTCTGCATATGCAATCTTGTGCGTGCCTAATCTTCCGAAGCCTTGCACACAATTTAATGAAACTTCACACAAGTGATCAGTACCAACCCTAGTTGTGCATGGTGCATGTTACGTCCTTTTAGATAAATATTCTGCATAGTTATGGGACTTTGTTTTTTGTTACTATACTGTATACATACAGTCTATATACATATCCATCAGAAAAAAGACAGTTATCAGTCAATGAATCGCTTCAATCGTATTGAATTCGTAAATTATCGCCATTGTTTTCAGATTTTAAAAGAACTGTTTTGTTGTTTTTTTTAAGTGGTTGCCCCATGAACCACTTAGTTATTGCAAAAGCTTGTTGACACCACGAACGAACGGTTAAGTGGAACTTTCTAGCAAAAGTCGGTGTTCTTCTTTTCGCTTGAAAAATAATCGCCAAGGAAATATATTACATTTTTGAATATGTGAAATGTTTTTCACAATAAATGTATATGTCAATAACTATGGAGTAGCATTAGTTATATTGCCTAACAAACATTTAGTCCTATTCCCAGCAGGAAAACGATCAGTTAATTTATTAACACATTTGTATTTTTTAATTAATATATACGTTTTTATGTAAAAATGATGAAGACGATTATATTAACTGATTCGGAAAGATTTTGCTTGCGTACCGTGTTTAAGTTTCTGTTTGTTTGTTATTTTCTCCGTTTTTTGTTGAAGATGTGGTTAGGACGACCTTCGTTACAGTTGGATATTATCGGGTCGTTAT
Organism: Mercenaria mercenaria; assembly: GCF_021730395.1. NCBI lineage: Eukaryota > Metazoa > Mollusca > Bivalvia > Venerida > Veneridae > Mercenaria > Mercenaria mercenaria. The sequence goes on along the minus strand of NW_026460952.1, from coordinate 30,796 downwards.
CTTCATTCGCAACCGTACTCATTCCAAGTATCCTGTAACGTATGAATTGATTTCATTATAAATAATTTTTAAAAGTTTTTCGTGCGATTATAAATCATTTTCATTCCTTGTCCAATAAGCAAAAACGAGGAAAAATATAGCATCTAGCAATACACTTTTTATCTGATAAACTTCTGTTAACCTCGTTACTAGGGGAATTCAAATCATTTATCTGACTGATTGATCAAATATACGAGCCATATCAAAGGAAGAAAATCAAAGGCAATGCATGTATCTTTAATCAAAATAGAAAACAAGTTTGATAACTCTGTTCAATTAGTCTATCGTAGCTATCAAAACAATGTCGTAAATTAAAACAAAATGATGAAAAGGGATATTCAATTTCGATTGCTAACTTACGAACAATCCCAGAAGTCAGAGTGGAGATTGAAAAGTTCAAAATCATCCCTATTAGGTTTTATCGTATTTTGATAACGAGAAATAGCCGAATGTGTAATGCAATTTTTACTTTTGAAGAGTACTTGTGTTTATTTGTTACAAGCTCCATTTTTTTCTTTCTGAATTAAACAGTTACGATAATTAACTTTAAGACTTTAACAGAAAGGTACAATTGTTATCGTACAAAAATCAATAAAGGCATAATGAAATAGTGCAAATGTTTATTTATACATATAGCTTTCATCAATATATTCAAACTATCTAAACATGTTGTGATGTAAACCTACATATGAACGATACTATTAACATATCAAATAAATATATAAAACAGAACAAAACGAAATACTTTTTTCGTATTAGTCTGGAACGCGGTCGGAGTAGTATAATGGTGCTAATGACTATTGTTTTCTACTATACTACGATCGGTTTCAAAAATATTATCCAATGAAGAGACTCCTGTTGTTATTTTTAAAGTTCGTGTGATTGTCTTCACACACACACTTCATTTTGATCAAAATAATACAGGGCTACCGTAAGATCAATGCAGTAAAAAATCCAAATAAAACATTGCAGACGTAGATGATATATTTTTGTTTTAGCGTAACGTTGAAATATCTTTCACGAGTGAAAACCAAGTGAAATAGTTTCACGAGTGGTATAGCCATTTACGATATGGTATTCATGATGTAAGTTGTTTTGATTCTACAAGTAAAGCAATCAAAGTGTTCTGTTTTGTCTTAATGTACCCATTTTATAGTTTCTTCTCAGTGAAACATATATTTGATAATTTCAATGTGTTAAAACTAGACCTATTTCACATTCTTATTTCAACAATTAACAAAAAAGAAAAAGAAAGAAAGAAAAAAAAATGTAATAAATTTTGTAATTACAACGAAATGATAGAAACATAATCATTAAGGTAGAAAATGCGGAAGCTAATTCAGTATATGAGAAACAACTCGTAACTAGTAAGTTAAACATTAATGCACGAAACCCGATGGGTCACATTCGCTTAAATAACAGTTTTTAAAACAAATATAATATATAAATAATAATAAAATATGTATAAAAATTATTTGGAAGCAAAGAATGCAACCAAGGAAAAAATAGCAGACTCGGTTTGGTTGAGTCTGTTCATGATTGGTAATGAAATATGCAACACCTCTCACGCCCCCTAGCACCGGCTTAAGCGGAACTCTATTATACATATGTTGAATGAACTCAATGATCCCAAAGGACCAGAAAAATATATAAACACTGAAACCAAGTGCGGAGAGACTTTTTACAGCCGCCACAGATGTATTTATGATAAGGTATTTAAAAGATGTATTTATAATAATTCAAAATCGAATTAAAATTATCATGGAACATATGCACCATTTTCCGTAAAAGTAAGATTTTAGTCATTTTTTACAATTGTCTGACTATTCAGATTAATATAATATGTTTAAGAATACTTTTATCTATTAGATAAAGATATTTTTTACAAACAAATAGCTTTTAGTATCTTATTGATGTAATGATTACATATGGATATATTCACCTACATAACACTTACATAATATAATGAAGTAAAATCAGCCATCCAGCTGGCTTACGGAAGGACGGAAGGCCGGTGGTTCTACCAATGTGCCCGCTCGTGATGAAATAGTGCACGGAGGAGCACCTGGTGTCTTCCTCCACCATCAAAGCTGGATAGTTGCCATCTGACATATAATAGTGTCGATGCGACGTTAAACCAAACAAATAAAGAAAAAGTAAAATCTATGTTGCCGAGGCAACACATGTTTTTTTCTACATAATTATCAACAAGGATATACACTATCAATTTTCAAAAGACAATACCGGTAAATACAATTTAGTCAGGAACAAATATTCTATGCAAGATTGAAAGTTTTGAAAAAGTCCTGCCTACGTTTGCAAATCAGATTTTTTTTAAATTTTTAAACATGTTTTGAAAGGTTTTGATGTAACCTCAAACATACCATAGCTCCTAAAACAAGGAGGATTCATCCAACAAAGAAGTCAAATTTTTCTATACATGTTGTTATTTTTGAATGATAACATGGATATATTCACTTACATGATATAGTTTAAAGGCGCTCGCTACAGTGTCCCATAACCTGCCCGCCGTTATTATGCTAAATTAGTGTTTTATAACCTGTCCGCCATTACGCAATCCTCCTTGGTTTTCTTATATTGTTAGAACTTATTCAAAATGCACAATAATTCTTTTGTACAGCTTTGATAAAATATATGAAAGTAACAGTCGCGTTGTTAAGCTTTTTTATTTAATTTCAAACATCTGTCACGGTACGGACTTGGTCACGTTAGGGGAGAAGATGTGTCAGGCAGCCGGTTAGCTCAGTCGGTAGAGCACTCGCCCTGTAAGCGAGGGGTCCCGGGTTCGAGCCCCGGACTGACTGCACATTTTTCTCACCCTGTGACATTTGGCGCCCAACATGGGACCGTGGCATGCTTGCTTGGTCAGTCTAACAACGCTTGCAATATTATGTACCTCCGGAATTCGAGGACGAATTTCCAATTTGTGGTGGTGTATGTCACGGTACGGACTTGGTCACGTTAGGGGAGAAGATGTGTCAGGCAGCCGGTTAGCTCAGTCGGTAGAGCACTCGCCCTGTAAGCGAGGGGTCCCGGGTTCGAGCCCCGGACTGACTGCACATTTTTCTCACCCTGTGACACATCTCTCTAAACTTTGTGACTGAACAAGTTCTGAACAATATATTTACCACTAAATGTATTAATTTTTTGGTGAACAATCTGAAGAGTTTCCAGAATTTCCAATCTCGCGGTCAGTATTATATTCTCGCTAAGATTTATTGTAGACAAGTAAAATATTTATCATAAACCTCTCATCTCTTCATGTTAAAATAAACACTATAATGAATCTCGGCTTTTAATTCAGTAGTGTGTTGTATTAAAGTATAAACATAGAAAACTTACTGTTAATTGAGATTTAAAATTATCCAAATTTCATAGATTAACCTAACTGAAATATAAAATAAAATATCAGGAAAAAATATATTTTTATTCTTGTCGGACGATCTGGAGGCCAGTGCCTTTAATGCTTATTTTAGTACATTTTTAATCATTCGTTTAAAATTTGTGTTATTTTTTATTTTAGTCCCAAGATTGCATATACTATAATTCATAGGTATTTTTATTGTTTTTGTGTTGTAATATATACATATCACTTTCTTCTGTCTTTATATAGTCTTTTTTTCTTTCTCTCGGGGATTTAGTTTTTATGAATTTTACACTTATGTCATATATCTCATGACAGACGGAGGAATCAGTACAAACTATTACCCAGCCTTAGAATTAACAGTAATAAGTTATCGTAATGGACTTGTAAATAGAGTTGTATATTCTGAATGAATAGCGAACAGTAAAGATCCTGGCCAAATTTCACGGAAACAAAGGTATCATTATTTCACTGGGGGGAGGGGGGATGGGGGAAATAGTAAATAGAACGAAACCTAAAACGGTGAACCCCCACCCCCTCCCCATTTTTCTTCTTTTTTTATTTCTGGAATCGATAGCAATTGAAATTATGTACGCTTTTTCAAAACTGTTCAAAAACTATCGGGTAGTTTCTTAAATACAGGCGTCTTTACGCAAAATTTTGGGAGAAACTCGACGTGAGTTTTACGTGTTTTGCGTTCATAAATCGTTTGCCTTCAATGTGACGTCTAATTAAACTTGACAAATTATATATCATTGGAGAGATAATTTTAACACAGCCTTGAAAATAAAGAACATTTGCCGTATTTTTGTTTTAAATAGAAACGCTACTTAGAAAACCTGTAAAATACATCATTTTGCGCCCTGATGAAAACAAAAAAGACGTTTGTGGTAATATTTGAAGATTTACAGCTGCAAAATGGAGAATTACAAAGAACTGAAAATACCAGTCAATCGGAAATATCGTCAACTTTAATTTGTGAAAATTTCATAACGGTTCGTTGAAAATCGGTCGGTGGCGCATATTTAAAATAACAGACTTAGCTGAGCAATTACTTATTTTTGTACATGCATGGTCCTGAAAGTAAATGTTTGTGCTCGATGTATAATATGTAACGCTCTCAAAATATGCTAGATACCATATTCATATTACTAAAAATTACTTTTATTTGACAATAAATAAAGTATTGTATACATATTCGACTTGTTCCGCATTTCACATTTATATTAATTTAAACTTCATTAAAGTACATCGTTTAGTATACCGTCCGCCTGTTAATACATCTGATAAAATTATATCGACTAAAGCTATTAGTTATCGATTCCCCCGGTTTCCACGGTAATCATTTCTTCAAAGTAAAGTAATGTAATGATATCGCTACCTGTTTTATTTTTTTATTTTTATATTTAAGTTTTATTTTTTAATTATTTTCTTTTAAAGTATTCATTTCCTTGTACGCTTGTGACAGGTAATTTGTCTTTATTTTTAAAAGTCCACTTTTTTACAATGGTTGAATATGATAACTTTTAATAAATGGACCATAATATCATGATACGTTTGACAAATAAGCGGAAAGTTCGCAAATAAAATTTGGGGGAAAAGGTATGGTCAAAACAGGAATCCACTACCCTCATTTTTTTCAGCTAAACGCTTTGTCCGCTCAGATACCTGCACATGCAACAGTATAATATCAACTAAGAATTATATATGTAATATTTATATCGCTATCTATGTTTGGACATTGAAAATAAATTTTCGGAAATAAACGAAATATTCATGAGTGCTAGGTCAATACTAAAGGATACTACACCCACGAGAAATAAAATAGTCTTGGAACAGTGTATATTACGGTGGCATAGAGGGGACATAGGAAATATTTTATTTATCACGTGCGCACCACATTCGCACATGTTAGCTACAACGTGCGAATGTGTGGATAAACACGTGCGCACGTGATAACAATTTTAGCTAACACGTTCGCAGTTGTTAGCTAACACGTGAGAACGTGATAACTGACCAGTGACACTTATCGAGATATCAGCATTTTTTTCAAAAACAAGAAACACTTACTTCATAAAATACAGGTAACTACTTGACACTTTCTTATAATCAACATCCATTTAGAAAAATTGCAGATCTTTCACGCGTTCTCATTGGTCAGCTATCACATGCGCACATGGTAGTATAAATTGCGAACTTGATAGCTGTCTCTTGCGCACGTGATAGGTACTACCCGCGCACGTGTAAATTACCACATTCGCACGTGGTAGCTAACACCTGCGCTCGTGAAAAAAATATTTCCTTCGTATGTCCTCGCTATGCCACCGTACTATACATAGAACATCTGCGGAATTACTTTGAAACAAATGTCAACGGATATGAAAATATATTTCTCTTAATAATTTATAATTAAGTAACAGTTGAAATTGAACAAAAAGGTATAAAATACATATTTATAACTCTTTGAATTAAATTAAACTAAATGACTACGCTTAATTATGAGTTGTTTCTTTTTTATAACCAAAATGCTATGCTATCTACATGTTGGTTCCGACCTACCCGGATGGGGTCTCTGTGGCCGAGCGGTTTAGATCGATGACTTCAAACCAATTGCCCCTCACCGATGTGGGTTCGAACCTCACTAAGGGTGTTGAATTCTTCATTTGAGGAAGACGTGAAGCTCGGTAGTTCTATCCAGGTGCTCGCTCGTGATGAAATAATGCACGTGGGGGCACCTGTGGGGTATTCCTCCACCAACAAAGCTGGTAATTTGCTAAAGGACCTATCAGTGTGTCGGTGCAACGTTAAACCCAACAAAATCACAAAAACGACCTACTCGGACGGTAGCAGACGATACTGTACTAAATTGAACGAAGGGCGTTTGTTCGAATCTTTGGATACAGACACATTATATCGATTATTTTGCGTCTGTAAAAATATTAGAATCGATTTCATTCATATATAAGTAAAGTAACAATACATGTCTTATGTACTTTTTCAATACAAAACAGAAATGGATTAGATCTTGTTTTTTCTATAAATATTTGCATATATGCAAAAGCGTTTGAAATGTGCAGAAGAAAGAGTTAATTTATATTTGAATTGATTTTTACAATGGAGATGATCCACGGATGTATTTATCACTACAAATAAATAGGGATGAATTAATTAATCTTGTTTTTTGTTTCTCAATCGGATATTTAGATTAAATGATAAAATAAATCGGAAACGCGCAAGATGAAATGATGGATTCGTTGATGTCTTTGATTTTATACCTGTTTTGGTCCGTGAATGCTTTTTTCAGTTCATGATATATAAGTATTAAACATTTCTTTCTTTCAATATTGGCATTCATTCTGCATACATGTACACGTTCGAAAACATGCAAAACGTTTGACGTTTGTAATGGCCGGAGAATATAATTTTCACTACATATATTGATTGCATCCCGTATTTTCGAAATATATAAATTATTTAAGTCCCGTATTTCCGGCATATACGGGAAATATTCGGAGTTGTATACAAAGAATATACGGGAAATATAAGTCCCGTATTTTCGAAATATACAAATTATTTAAATCCTGTATTTCTGGTATATACGGAGAAAATACGGAGTTGTATACGAAATATACGTCCCGTATTTTCAAAATATACACATTATTTAAATCCCGTATTTCCAGAATATACGGGAAATATACGGAATTGTATATGAAAAATATACGGGAAATATACGTCCAGTAATTTCGTAATATACTGATTTATGTAATCCCGTACACCAGACATATACAGGAAATATACGGTGTTGTATACGATCAGAATAACCCTTTTTAGAAATTCCCGTATTTCAATAATATACGGGGTATAATATACTAAGAACTCCGTATTTCATAGTATACGGAAATCCGTATTTTATTAGTATACGGACTTTTAAATATACAAGCCCCGTACACGCCCGTATATGAGTTTTCCCGTATTTCTTCCCGTATATGGGTAATATACGGAATTCCGTACACTCCCGTATACTAACACTTTTCTCGCAGTGTTAAAGCATTGTTAAAAAATGAAGCATTAATTTCTAGATATATAAAAAATGTCGAACGATCTTGATGCCAGTCCCTTTAATGCAAACTCTTTTTTCCTAGGGCAAAATAAAAATAGATACGTGTTAGCGTATCTTTTATGGCGCGTTATGACAGGGTTGCACAAGGAAATCGAGCTGCACATGCAGATCTCTGGTCACAGCAGATGCCTGAGAGACGCTGGGTTTGCAAATTTTAAGAAACTTAACTGGTAAGTATTGTATCAAAAACGCATATAAATCAGTACCAACCTTTTGGAAGGTGATTGTGCGCAAAATTTAATCAAAAACAGACTGTCCCATAATTATTTCATATCTATACGTGGTACAGTGTATTTCCATGCGGATCTGATCTCTATTATCATCATTACAGGCCGGTTTACAAATGTATATGAAATTTTTCTTGGACGCAGTCTAAAAAGTAGTTGTGGGAATTTTTTGTAAAAACTCTGTAAAAAAAAATATTAGACATGTGTATCATATGTATGCAGCTACATTTTAAATGTGTCGTTCCAGATTTGTATTTTGAAACTGTCATTTTTGATGTTCCATTTGTTTTATAGACGGCATGATGCTGACGCATTACGTGACTTATCAGAAAAAGTCAATAAGTCATCAACCGTAAATGAAGCTGTGTTGTACCCGAATTGGATATGGTATGACTGGAAGACATTCTGTAACCAATATTTCAAAGCACTTACCGAAATTTCATCATATCAACATTTCAGGTATATAGATCTGGCATTTTATAAGCTGTAATTTATAATGATGAAAATTTACAATGCATGGTGAGTTTCTGTGTTGTCACAGTGTATAAGAAACTGTTTTCTAATTATTCCAGAGTTGTGTACAATATACCAAGGATGGTGTTTGTGAAGAAAACACCCGATGGTGAAGAAAGATCCTTTTCCATTATCCGAGACCAGAGTACCGTGTTTGTTGCAAACCACCTGCCAGAAGTGTTAACTGCGGGTGGTCTTTCAATTGAAAGGCAGGCGCATTTGTATAGGTCCATTGGACCGTACGTACGACAACCAGCGAAAGATGAGACCTGTCCTCTGCCTGATAATGAAGAGTGACATTACTTTCATTTAATATATGTAACGATCAATATCTAAACAACATAAAGTAAACTATCTGCGCTTCGGAAGATGTTGTTTTGAGAGCAGTACAATGTTAAAATGAGAATATAGATAAAGTACCTTTTTTGTATTTCTACGCAAAGCAAGTAAACGGTAAGAAGTTCATTTCATACATCTAATTTGTAAATCTGTCTTTATTTTAAATGGTCTGAGGAAGTCTGGTCGGACACACACGTAAATTCTTGCAAAAGAAAATACTGAGTCTAATTATTTTTCCTGGTTTGATTGTTTTTCCTGTTCCTAACATAGGTATATAAATTGTTGCAAATTTAATCAGTGCCATAAAATAATAAAACTGGTCTAAAATGTTTCATAAAAGAGTGCAGTTTTTGAATCCGATAAAAAGTGAAAATGTGATTGTTGACCACTTTATTGATGGCAGGGCTCATATATGTTTATTTCCCGTATATATAAAATATACGAGCTTTCAAAAATTTCTATAGAAATGGAGTTTATTCGTGTCCTACTTTAACGTCTTTATTGGATATTAGGTTACTGTCTTTCTTAACTTAAGTTGATCCACCGAGTAGGAGAAAGGTTTATCCTCCCCGAGGCTTTATTCACTTGTAAATTCCTACGCCCTTGACTGTTTGGTCCAGTTATATATGCTTTCATACAATAAAACATCATTTTGTACCTCATACTTTGCCTTCTGAAGTTTTGTGTATTATAAATTATCGGTTCTAACGGGCAATCACGTACAAAAGAAGCAGAGCGGTTTTGACTCAGATAAAATACAGTCGAAAACCACGCCTGAGATTAATTCAAATGCCCACAGTTTATACCTTAAATTTACTCCATTTCCGTACAAGACAATGTGAGGTAAATAAAATTCCTTCCACCATGAATGATTTAGATTCAATAATTACAATAAACGATTGCTTCAATCTGGTTATTTGAGAAAATTTCAAACTAAACATGAATGAACGCAAAAATACACAAAGTCAAGGTCGATTCACGCAGACTTTAAAACCCGCCACCGTACCATTCCGTGTTGAGGTGTACTTGGATAGAGTCAACCTTTTTTTATTATTTTACAATGGCTGTCCTCGTAAAATGATGAAATGTCTGAGCTTCGAACTCTTGGTCCAGTTTACACTGCCTATAGCCCATACACTTGAAAAAGTAGTCAGTCAGTTGTATTGACGATATAAAACTCTGTTGACTGAAGAAACCCCAAATTTTCACGGCAGGTAGATATCGGCCTGATAAATGCATAGTAGTAGGATAATGTACGATAACAATAGTACATTTCAGCTAAAGTCTTAAAGTCATGTAATTATCGTAATTATTTACTATAAATGGAGATTGTAATAAATAAACACTATGACTCTTCAAAAGTTAACATTACAAAACACATTCGGCTATTTCACGTTATCAAAATAATCCTAATAAGGAATTACTTCTATTTTAAACTCCTCAAATCTCAACTCAGACCTTGGGTGTTTCCGTAAAATATCAATCGAAATGACCATTTTTATCATTATTCTAAATGTAATAATATTGTGTTGATACGAACGGCAGGTTAAATGAAACGAAGTTTCGAATCTGATTTTAAGTTTTATTAAACACAATAACAATGTATATTTAAATTAAATTTACCAGATTTATATAGCGCCCTTTTCATGATAAATTTCACGTTCAAAGGCGCTTTACATAGTTCAAATGCAGCCACACAGGGCGCATAATTCATCCTCTACTAGTGCAGACACAGAGCGGTCTGACTAGAGGGACAGAGTGAGACAAAACCCACCATGACAGAGAGATCAGAAATCAGATTCAGGCTTGTCCGGCTAACTTAGCCTAGCTCGTTTCGAAAAGACAGCCTGGTTCTTTAACGTGCCCAATGTATAGCACTGATACACGCGAGGATTAACAATTGTGTTCTTCTTTTCATAAAACTCGTTTATTTGATCAATTTGCCAGATAAATAATTTGAACTCGCCTCGTACCAAGGTCAGCACAAGTTTATAGACAACACCTATATGGTACTACATGCTAAATATAATTTTTGTTGGTAATGGTTTTATTTAGTTGGTATACAGAGGAAATAATAAAAATGAAAATTACGAATGTTAAAGCCAAGTTTGCTTATTTTGGTTTACACCATTCAAGTACGCCGCATAAGTTATTTCTAAAATTCAATTTAAATACGAAAATTGTAATTTTAATTGTGCTAATTCTTGCGTTTGTATTATTAATTTGCATATGACATAATCATGTGAATTTTATTTTGAAATTCATTTTGCTGAAATATAAGGAAACATGTATAAAATATTACGCTTTGCAATTGAGTTTGTCGTTCCAAATAAATTAAATCGATAATACTGGGGGTGTATCTACAACTTGTCAGGTAAATGATGACAAAAATAGTGGAGAGCAATCTTCCACAACGGATTCGATTGGTCCATTGAACGATCATGTATTTCTTGGCTCCACCCTTTAGTTGGTGACAGTTTTTTTTCGATACTCGTTGAACTTTCATTGTTTGAAGGCCATGGAAGGTCAAAGTGACATCGTGGATATCAAAATCCATTACCAATATCATGGGTCGCAAAGATGTAGCTTGATTGATTGCGGGTATTCCAAATTATATGAAATGATTTTTTGTGATTTTCTGGACTATTTGCACGAAGAAGTTCCGCAACTGAATAAATTGGATACCGTGAAACGTTACACGTTTTTAGACGATGAGAACACTTACGTTGACATTACGCCGAGGAATTTTCATCGTTTCCTAAGAACATCTTGTGCGGGAGATAATGATGTGCCGAAAATTAACATCAAGGTTTTGGAAGGAGCATCTCCAGCTCCCAAACGATCTACTTTCGAGGAAGTCGGCATACCAGTAAAATCCAAGAAGACGCTGGAGTACGATGAATTTTTCAAAATTCCATACAAAAGCCCTATGGAAATTGATTTGGATATGAAGCGGAAGGAAGTGAACTTCAAAGAAACAGAACTTTCTTTGGTAGATTCCAAGTACAACTAGGGCACGAAGTCACTTTGAGAGATTGATATTTTCGCATTGATTGAGTCGATAAATTTTCAGATGAGGTGTATAATTATACCTTAGGATTAAATTACCCTTTTCTGGAGCTCTTGCATGTGCGAACCCGGCCAAATTTTCTCCTTTTTTATGATTTGTTGTACGTGAAAAATATTTCGCAGACAACTTTTCATCCAATATTGAAACGACACTACAACCATGAGATTGGAAATGGTCTAACTAAGAAAATGAGTGCTCACACTTGTATTTTTCGTTTAGAAAAAAGAATATTATCGCCGTTTTTCGCCTGTTATTGATTGACGCAATGTTGAAATATTAGAACAAAAATATAGGGGTCAGCGATATGTAAACGTCTCGCCTAAATCTATCAAAAACACTGTAAAGTCGCGACAAATTGTGAGTGCTAACAAGTAATGACTCTTTAATTTTGTCTTACTTTTTAATGTTAAATAAATTATTTATTATGTTGATTTCCCAGTAAATGTTTTGACCCTTATAATCTTTCGGTATAATAAAATAAATATTCCATTCCTGAGAGAGTGATATGAAAAATGTTCACCCCTCGAAATATGAATATATACCTCGGCTGGCGCCTCGGTTGATATTCATATATCTCGCAGTAAACATTTTTCATATCACCCTCTCAGGAATGCAATATTTATATATTATCATACCTCACAATGCAATGCAAATTTCCCATTAACTTATCTTGAATAATATATCATATTTCACAGTGATTTTGTATCACATGCGCAAAATAGTAATTTTCGATTTCTGCGCATGTGATATGATCAATGATTTCATATCACATGCGCAATAGCACTGTTTTGCTTTTCTGCGCATGTAATATTATTTTTTCATATATCCCGTCGAAAGATTGATACTTTCACATTGGTAAAAAGACTGGGACGATAAATTTCCAGACGAGGCGCTTATATACGTACTTTACAGTAGGATTAAATTACCTTTTTTCATGCATGTGCGAGTCCGGCCGATTTTTCTTCTTTTTTTTTTTGTATTTGTACTACCTGCCGAAAATTTCGAAAATGACTTTTCATTAAATATTGAATCGAAACTATCACCATCAGATTGGAAATGATCTAACTAAAAAAATGAGTGCTCACACTTATATGTTTCCTTTAGAAATAAGAAAGTTATCGCCGTTTTTCGAATTTTACTGCTGTCGATTTCAGCATTGACGCAGTGTTGAAATATGCGCATAGCATAGATATAGGGATAAACGACATGTAAACGTCTCGACTAAATCTATAAAAATAATTCAGTCATTATGCTTATTTTCTAGTAAATGTTTTGACCTTTAGGCCTATATCTTTTTGGTATAATAAAATAAATATTGCATTTCCTGAGAGGGCTGGCACCTCAGTCGATATTCATATATCTCGCGGTGAACATTTTTCATAACACCCTATCAGGAATGCAATATTTATATAATAAATAATACTATAAAGTCCGTGGTGTAGAGGATATGAACAGTCAAAGGCCTTTCGCTAGTGGATGATCGTGAGTAAGGGTCAGGCGACCGACCACGACTCTTGCGAGATTGCAGGCAGTTGATTAGAATTGTGTTCCTACGAAAGTCATTTTTATTCATTCGACAAACTGAAATATTTTATATTTTCTAATCATGATCGCTTCTCCCCCGTACCATAATACCGGTAACAAGTCCTGCAAACAGCTGCAAGGAATAGAACAAAAGATACGCATAAATATCGATGAGAATACAACAAAGATGTTAGTCACACACTTACGTACATTTTAATTTGGACAATACCATTTATAGTTTATAGCTTAGTTTATAGCTTCATGGAAAAATTACTGACTGCATGAATAGCGACTAGTGCATATCATAAGAAGACTGCTCGGGTGTGCAGGATGATTTTGATCTGCACTTGTCGCAAAGGCAGAAGCATTTCCCGCCCGCAAACACTCCTACTGGGGAAAAAATGTAAAATATTTCATGTATAAATCATAGGAGCTCGGGTCCAGGATCGGAGTTTTCTCGGCACAGTTTTGCTCTATAAAACTGAGGGAAAATCCGAACATAAACAAATTAATCTCTGTTGCAATTAATTATTATTTCAAATGTTTGCATCGAGACAAAAATTTATTTTTGACAATAAAGACAACACCCCATGACACAACAAAAGAACAACCATAAAAAATGTTCAAAGGGCATCAATGATAATGCCGACTCTCACATGACTTTGATGTTTTAGATAACGGAATGATTGACAGCTCGAAGCTGCACTACATTAATATCTTGCTTTTATGAACGGAAGTATTAGCGACTTTGTAGTGTCAAGGTGGTGCTGTTTTAAATTTATCTTGTTTCTTGATGCTATCCTATGAAATACATCGATACTATGAAATGCATGGTATTTGGTACAATTTACTTTTGGCAGTAATTTTGAGGAGTATTCAGGTATGACTAGGCCCCTATATTTTACAAGTACAAATATTTATGACTTCATTTTGTATGCAATACATTGCTTGAGAGAAATAAGAAAAAAGTATACCAGTTTATGCACAGGCAGCAGTATCAGTGCTTTGACATAGAATAATAAAGTAAATTTAATATCTAAGACGAAAAAATAAATATCAAGGTCATTACCATACTATTATACTAACTTAATACAAGGTATATAACACCTTACGTTATCAAAATTAAAACAGAGGCAGTTTCAGAAATCAATTATAATAAAAAATTCCACCAATTATAATTTACTACAGCAATGTGTCCAGTGACATATTTTAATGAAAATGTCACTTTTAAGTTAAATTTCGTTCACAAAGCCGCCCTGAACAGTTTTTTAGTATAATTGGAGGAATCGTGATTGTAATTTAACTATTATTGATTGCTGAAGTCGTATACATGTGGATTTTTATATAGTTTTAAGGTTTTAAGGTGTATTTAGTGTTTCCAATATGAACATAGAAGGCGTTTTATACGTTTAATAAAAACGGAGGGATCTTGTGGTGATCTCCGTGTCTGTCTGTACGTCCGTCCCAACATGTATTTCCTTCTACACCATTGAACAATACTGCTATACATGTAGCCTTGGGAGAGTGCACAACACTTTTAGAATTTTCATATGACCACAGGGTCTTAAGCAGTGGGGTGGGGGGGGGGGGGGGGGGTCAACAAGGGGTGCGACCAATATTTTAATATTCTACCTTAACATTTTTATTACTTGACCGATTTTGCTCATATTCACACAGGACACCTGACATGTTGACAGGCTGTTCACTTGAATTTATTAATATGTGACCTTGACCTTCATTTGACCTTTACTTTTAAAACTCGGAAAATGGTAATTTTGCCATTAACTTTTATGCCCCGTATCCTTTGAATCGCAGACATATTATTTTTGGTCTGACTCTCCCTCCTTTTTCTGTCCCTCTGTCTGTCACAAAACTTTAAAAATGCCTATAAAATCATTCTTTTCTCGATAATTGTTTTAGAACTCACACACATTACCCCTTGACTCAATACCTTCACATTGTTATATAGACATCTGACCTTGATCTTCAATGTTTCATTATACAAGGTCAGACATATCCAATTTTGGACATAGTTACTTCCCGTCTTGGTGGATTTTTTTGAAACTCACACATATTACTCTTTGTTACAACACCTTTACATTGATATATAGACAAATGACCTTGACCTTCAATGTTACCTTTTACAAGGTCAAACATATCATATTTTGTACATAATGGCTTATAAATCATTCATGTCTTAATAGATTTTTTTGAAACTCGCACACATTACTCCTTGTCACAATACCTTATCATTGATATATCGATATGAAGCCTTGATCTTCAATGTGATCGTTTTCAAGGTCAAACACTGCAATTTTTCCCTTTTTCCAAACGGGGGCATTTGTGTTTCAAAATCTCATCTTGTTTATTACTTTACCAATTTGAATCATATTTACACCAAAACATCCTTCTCACATGATGTTTGATATATTAATGTTTGACCATGACTTCCATCTGACCTTTGACCTGTACTATTAGTCATTTTAGTGTAACTTAATTTGTATTACTTCACCCTTTTGCCTCATATTCACACACAACCATCCTTGTGACAAGATGTTCACTTCGGTTTATTAATACATAACCTTGGCTTTCATAAAAGTCCAAAACGATTAAATTGCTTAGCTCAGATTTAAACAGAACAAGCAATGTGACAAAGAAGTGGCGTATGGATATACGATGGTTTCCATCGACAAATTCTAGTTAGTATATAGTCTACTTGGACTGGAGATTTTTACAAAATTAAATTTACGTTATTTTTCTAAGTCAAAGCACTGATTCTGCTGCCTATGAATTTATGTAAGAAAAAATCTTAATGCCTACCCTACCTAACATTTGTACGACCGTTCCCAATACAAACATATTTCCCCAATACAAACATATTTCCCCATACAAACATATTTAGCTCATAATATTATCATAAAGACAGTAACATGGGTTTCTATTTTTCAGATGTCATATGGCCCTGTGTGAATCTGCTGCGCAGTGTGGTCTAGTCGATAAACACCCCGATGAGAAGAAGGAATTGTTGGAAGTGGGGAAGCAAAAACAAAAGTTGGAAGCTGAATTAAAATCCATAAAATTTGATCTTCAAACTAAAGAAAGAGCAACAAATGAAGTTTCTACATCTTTTGAGGCAAAAGTCCATGATATCCTTATCCGGTCTAATACGGGAAAATACCCCACTGAACAGAACAGGCCAACGGAAGGTATCATATTGTCAGACAGTTACATCCTGAAGAAGTATTATGGAAAAAAGAACGTCACTAAGGAAATTCTGGAGAATGACTCGTCTATGTTTAAAGTGATCATAGATTCGTACCATGAAGAAATGAAAACTGAAAAAGTGAAAAACAGTGTAGTGAAGGAATTGGAAATGTCCACGGGTCAACGTCATGGTGATATCATGTCTGCGCTGAACGGGCCTAGTTCTAGTCCATGGCCGATGTTCCCGTTTGTTTTTCCACAGTACCAGATGTTTGAAGCCGGACAACCGTACAGATATTTCCCTACAAACATCCCTTTGTCTCCGATGACAACCCCACCACCAGTAGCAAATCCGCCACTACCAGTTGCTACGCCACCGCCACCACCAGAGGATGAATGATACCATTAACACAAGTTTCTATTTCTGTCAATTTGTTTGTGCTGAGTCCAAAGATAATTCATCGAGTTTGTGAATAAATTATTCGGATGATTAAAAGGCATTTAATCTGTTAATAAGCATTACGTGACTGACAAAATATGTTTTATTTGAGTTTAGTGAACAGTTTTACTGTTTATTAGGTGTAGCCAAGAAATATTGGTTTAAAATTCATAATTAGTTACCTTTAACATACTAATTTCGAATCAGAATTATTGAAATCATGTTGTTCTGTACCCTGAAAAACTTCATGACAGTATACCACCATATTATGATTATTGCCGTATTATGAAAAATGGATGTTTAAACTCTGTTTTATATTGTTGATTAAAAGTTCATATAAAATAAATGTGATTTGTCTGTCTGTCTGTAACAGATTTTATGAGGTGCCCTTAGGCCAACAAGTTGCATCAGATATTCACCAAACTTGATGAAAATGGTTTAGGCGATGATATCGCGGCAAAGTTCGACATCAAGAAAGATAGTCAAAGGCAGTTCAGTATTATGGCTCTTTAATTATCCACAGTTGGACTTATATAAATTAGTCTTATCCACTCTAGCAGTTGAATAGTTTTCAGCCAATCTTCACCAAACTTGATGAAAATGTTATATAACCAGCCAGATCGCCTCAGGCATTTCAGGATTATATGGCCCTTAAATATACAAAAAAGGCCCAAGTATACAAAGACTTACTATTGATTGAGCAGTTGTACCGTTCGAAGACCGGTTTCGGGGACTATATAGGTTTGCTCGATGTCTGTTCGGCCGTCCGTCCGTCCGTCCACATTTTCATGTCCGGAGTATAAATGGTTCATTGATTGAGAGAGTTTGAAATAATATCGCCATAACAAGACGACCCGTATCGCGCAAAATGCAGGCCCGTACCTTGAAGGTCAAGGTCACAGAGATCAAATGTGCCCAGTACCTCTATATTTGAACACAGTGATGATCGTCGTGCCCGCCTCTGTCATCCATGGAGGGATTTTAAAATAACGTGGCACAAATTATCACCATCGCAAGATGACGTGTTGCACGCAAAATCCAGGCCAGTATATAGCTTGAAGGTCAAGGGTTTAAGGCTTGTTGGGGACTTTGTATTGCATGGCAATGCTTCCTTTATTTGTTTCAAAAGCAGTTCAAGTGTTCGTTGTGTGGGATTGCAATGAATCTTTCCACACAATGTCACCAAAAAGGGTAAATGGGCGCGCTTCAATCTCCGTCAAACTGTTGCAGAGTTTTCTGCCCTTGGACATGTCATTGGTGACTATTAGATTATGGCATTAGCTAATTACAGTTTATAGCACTTGGAACACAGTTTCACCTTGAAGCATCGTTCTGCAAATCTTCTCGACATGGTGAAACTCTGTGCGGATTATTTTAAAAGTCATTCCATTAGTTCAGAAGATGCGGAGGGGACACGAAAAATGCGAGCAAGACTTGACTTTTGACTCCGAAGTGTGACCTTGATCCCTTTGTTCTGCACATCGTCTTGACATGTTGAACATTTGTTCCAAGTTATTTCACATTCCAGTAGTTAAATAGATATGGAGCAGACACGGTTTGACCTTTGACCCATAAATTTGGCCTTTACCTTGAACGGAGGTACCGAATCTAGAAGTCGGGTCAAAGGTAAAATGACACTAATACGTCGCGACAAAACCAGTTCTAATATTGCGATCACTTAATATACACACGTGGATTATTTATGTTTGGCGCCAAGCATAACCGTGAATTTTAGGGACTTGTGCCATGAGCTGGTATCTAACTTAGGACCTGAAGTTCGCTAATAGGACTATAACACGAAACAAACAAAAAGAAAACGAATCTTTTTTATATAACCCTATAAGACATTGACCGTGGAGTTCATGACAAAATGGTACGGGTAAAACTACGCGGTTTTATCAAAACTGCGTATGAACTGACATATATGGCACAAAATTATTCGACTTTTTCATACAGACAATTTGTTAACATTTTCAATTCTACGATGAAACTGTAATGAGACTCGAAGACCTTTTGGTCATAATTATTAATTATGACGCTATAAAGCCGCGATTACCACGTCAAACTGTTTCAAGAAAATTTTATATAAGTTTGTAGAGTTGTATATTTTAACAGAAACCCGCGACGGCGAAAAAATCTCTTTAGAACACCAGAAAGCATTCTGTGACAGTGGGGTTTTAAACACCAAATAGCGCGAAAAGTAGGAATCATATCGTTTTTTTTTTTCATATTCATTGAAACGCAGACACTTTTAACAAATAAATTTAATGAAAACAAATAAGATTTTCCGGAAAAAATGCGAAACGTGTCATTTTAGCAGGGAATTTAAGCGTCATTTTTAAGACACGTCTCAGGTCTTCATGACGTTATGCCATGACAGCTGAATACCAAAATATTTAAAAAAAAAAAAAAAAAAAAAGCATCATCATGTGCCCAGTGACAAAATACGTTTTTTCTTAACATCTCAATGAGTGAAGTTCATTCTGAAATTCACTATTACGGTTCAATCTCTAGATGCAGATGTCTGACGTCGTGTTCAAAACGAGCGTTACTAGGCAACTTTGGAATCTTGTATCTCGAAAGCTCAAAGGAATATCGCAAAATGAAAGGTGCCATTAAGTTGGAAATATCTTCAACTGCAGACATGTAAAATTTAATAAAAAATGAAAAAAACGTTTTCCAACATCGCATTCTACCTTAAAAGCAGCACAAAGAAGTGATATGATTTTGATGAAATTCTACGATCGTCAAATTTTCAATTTTAACGCCTCGATTTCCGAGACATATTTGCGACACGACCTAATTTCTTCAAAGACAACCCTCGGCCTCCACTCCCCGTATCCCCCATAAATATATATTTTATAATACATATATAACTAGCCGGAACATACACTCATTTCCAAAAGAAAGTGTGCACTTAGTTTTCTGTTATTTTTTTCTCGGTTATTTTCATGAAAACTTATAATGTTTGGTACCAAAATTTAATTCAGTTCGTAAAGGAATTGGTGTGCATTTTAGATTTTGAGTTATACCTGAGAGTTAATGTATGAAAAAATGGAATAAAAACGTCGGGGAATTTTTTGAAATATTTAAACTTAAAAAGTGCACACTTTCTTTTGGAACTGAGTATATGTTTTATACAATAAAATATGAGCCTCAACGTATTATACATTTACGACAAGCGTGGATCCTGACCAGCCTTCGAATAAGCGCAGTCAAATCAGGATCCATAATAATCATTTAGTAGTAACGGTTTCTATAGCTCCCGCTGGGTTTGAAAGCGAACAGTATGGATCTTGATCAGACTGCGTGGATGCACAGGGCGAAATGGATTCATGCTGGTTGCAAATGCAGTATGTTGGTTTTCTCGTGGTGCAGCTCATTTAAACGCGCGGTATATCGGTGAGGGTGTCTAGCAGAATTTGATTTACAAAAACAGAAGCGAAGATTGGTGTTCAAAATCGCTATGGCTACATGGAAAATCATTATTGTTTATTCCCACGCACAAACGTAAGTCAACAAAGGAAACAGAGGCTGAAATCAGAAAAAG
Organism: Mercenaria mercenaria; assembly: GCF_021730395.1. NCBI lineage: Eukaryota > Metazoa > Mollusca > Bivalvia > Venerida > Veneridae > Mercenaria > Mercenaria mercenaria. The sequence goes on along the minus strand of NW_026460952.1, from coordinate 10,386 downwards.
TTAGGATGGTTGAAAAACATTATTGTTTAAATAAAATTTTGGATAAAGAATGTGGCATTTCGTATTAATTTCTTTTTTTCTTTCAATAAATGAAAAACATAATTCAACTAAAAATGTATTCTTCATAAACCGCACAGTGCTAGACCTGGCATACCGACACAGCAGCACAGTCTTCTATTGGTGAGAGAATTGTACATGTTTACTTTTTTCTGTGCATGTAGTGAATATCACTGTAGTGTGAATATTGGCTGGTCGTTTAAATCATATGAGCAACCAACAGTGTGGCTTTGCAACCGGTACGCAGGCTGATAGAGGCCCATACTTGGCTCATAGAGGCTCATACCTGGCCGACAGAGGTCCATACTTGCCGCAACACCATATTGTTGGGTTTTTCATGATGCGGCTCATATTGTCCCTTGATAGAGCACAATTAAGTTGGAATAGCAACCTTTTAACTTTTTGGCGAATTATTACTATTTATTCTTCACGTCAGTTTTAAGAAGTGGTGATATGTATAATTATCATGATTATTGTCTACAAGAATTTGATCTAATACAATACATAAAATTACATTTTGTATTTACAATTATGTAAATATGCTAGGAACAACAGAAGTTATAAAGTTATACAGTTTTTGAATGCCCATATTTTTGTCAGTTTTTTTGCACTAGCTAAATATTCTGCACAACGTATTTCACCCGATGAACAATAATACAGTGTTGTAAAATTACCCGTATGCAAAAATAATGAGACGTTGACTAGCGACATTATAGGTTCATGTCCATTTTGAACGTGTACCACATTGTACATCCAGTTTTGCTGTATTCTTGTTTATTTGTAGTTCATAGATGTTTCCATTGAAAATGTGCTGGTTGAATGACCACGATTTTCACTGGTCGCATAGCAGAATAAGAGTTAAAATATATTCATTAAGTGATTTGAACTTTACTACTTGTCTTTAAGTTTGGACAACCCCATTTATAGTTCAAAGGGATATTCATTGAAATAGCGAACAGTGCAGATCATAGGCAGACTGTTTAGAGTTAAGAAAACTTTGGCTTGGCCATTTAAAACATCTTGAATTTTTCCGATTTTCGATTTCTATTTAGTCTTAGTGTCTGATATTTACACACTTTGTATATTACAATTTGCTTAAACTTCATTTAATTACTAGTTTTTACAGCTTAACCGAGACCGCGCTTGTTGACACATATATAGATGCGTTGTTTTGTTTTTTTATTGGTGACCACATCACTATACCCCATAACCGGCACCGGGGATCGAACCCGGACCGGACCGCATTGGTGAGGTGCGAGTGAACTTACCACTGCTAGCGCTGGGTAACTCAGTTCTAAATTTCTAAAAGCTAAGCAGTTTCTTTCAATTCGAATTTAAACTACAAGCCAAAGGTCGAGGCCACAAGGCGAGATCAAATGTTTGAGGCACATTTTGTCTGTTCTATACAACGCGTGGGATATTTTGCCACAGAAATACAGGTCCTATGTTGCAAACTTAAGGTCAATGTCTAAATCTCATATTTCAAAATGAGTTAATACTTATGGATAACGTCTAGAAACTTTATTGGGTGGAAATAAAAGCAGGCAACGTGGTCATTATCAATTTCTCTCACTGATGAAGGGTCATAGGTTCGAATCCCGTTACCGAGTACAACTCTATGTGAGAAATTAGGCAGCCGTTTACGAACTTTGGGTTCTAGCACTGGTCTTTCTCAGGAACGGTGTCCTGATAAAACTCAAATGATAATGTTGAAAACCGAACAAATGAGAAAATGTATCCGTTTCAATTTGTAATGAACACATAATCGTTTGCCCCACGTAATAAAAATGCTATCTTTGTAAACGATTTCGATGCTTTCTTTAACAACTAAATGTAATATTTGTAATTCATTGAAGTATGTTCATTTGCCGAGTTTATGGCACAATTTTATCAGTAATACGACAGTTAAACGTAGAAAATGATCGCCGTATGAATATGTTTGACCTCTTTAACAGCATCAGACCTGTCAATCATTAAATCTTAGGTTATTGGTGCGGCAATACACTAATGCTTCAGGTACATGTCGATATTAATTAAAGTCAAAGGCATGTGTTGAAGTGACTGAGGACACAAATTCTGTTTGAAGTTTTTCGCAAACCGTATTCTTACGGATGTAAATTGATTTTTGCACAAAATACATTAAACGTAACGAAATGTACATTCAAATAAATGTGAAGAAGATACTAGACACAAACAAACTAGGGTTTTTTTAAGACAACTTAGACACACCACGAATGTTCTTACTACATATCGGTAATAAATCAGTTACCAGTACAAGGTAGTTAAAAAGACACTACAATACTTTAATCACTTTAAGTGTTGATGTATTGTACGTGTCTGAAATAATCACTGCAATTCTGTGCAGAAATGCTCTGTTAACTACGTGTGAAATTGAAAAATGCAAATTATCTTTTGCAAGATTTCTCGCGACACTGTCACTTTTAAACACCGTCTTAATGTGCTGAAAGCACAATTCTGCAGGATTCAGATGAGGAGAGTATGTTGGCAGAAATACATATTCCACGTGCATGGTATTTAGAAGGTTGCTAACAATACGTCCTGCGTGCCTGTGGTGAATAGGACAATTATCAAGTATTACAATGTCACCGGGTTTCAATACAAAATCCCCTTTGTTGTTTGTTGCATTTGTAGTTTGCAAGAAAAACTCAGTAAACGTATCCATATTGCTAGGTCCGTCCAAGAGGTTAAAATATGCAACACCATCTGCACCAATCATCAGGTTTAATGTCACATTTCGCGAGCCTCTCTGTTTGTTAACCTCAATAGCACGTTCGCCACAAGGCGCGCGGCCGTATCGTGGATTACACAAATCTGGCACAGCAAAACCACTTTCATCGAATAATTTAAGACGCCGGTAATCGACAGAATTGATGACTCTCAGAAACACATTTGCATACGCCATGTTATCATCGTCAAATCTCGCTGCTGCTGGACGCACTAATCGTTTGCGTGTATCAAGTCTTTTTAACAGACGAGAGATGTTCAATTTTGAATGTTCGATTTTGAAACTTTTATGTCAAACATTTCTTCTATCCGTTGTTGAATATCCCCTAAAGACAATGAAGGTGTCTCAGTTATAAGGTACTGAACGTATCTTTCGTGGTCCTCCCCGGTTTTCCTTACGCGTCCACCGCCGTGTATTCGTCGGCTGTCTACACTTCCAGTTTGACAGAAACGTATCCATACTGATTTCACTGTGTTTTTGTGAATTCCAAGGCTACGGCTTACATTCGCTAACGCTGTGCGAGGAAGCGTGCCGTTAATGTCACCTCCACCAAGTTCTTTAAGTTTATTTACAATTATTTGACTAACGTCACTGCTGTATTTTTTACCTCGCGGCATGATTACCTAAGATGGCTCTATGACGTATTTTGGCGCGTTTCGTCACTAGGCTGTTTAACTGAAGGGCGGAGTCAGAAATTATCGATTGATATAAATGTAAATGTGACAGGCGAGTACAGTAACTGAATATTGGCTTTTCGATGAGACATTATATCTGTAAAAGGCAAACTCAATTGCAAATCGTAGTATAACATGAACGGTACTACTTTATGTTTCCCATAATTGTTTTCGTATTATTGTGTAGTTACTTTGGTGTCATACGACAACAAATATATCTCATTGCTGAAACAAATCATTCCTGTTTCGTCGCAAAGTAAATTAGTTCATAGCATTATCGGTACAGAAACCACACAATGGTTTATATTAAGTAAGGGCAACCACACTTTCTTTACACCGTTTATTTATTTTGTACCATCCATTTTGATTAGTGAATTTTAAAGAAAACAAACGTAGCATTTTAAACATTCACAACTTCATACAGCTACAGTTGTCTATGTCATAAGCGCATATCGCGGGGTCATTTGTTCGATCCTCTCGCGGGGCGTATATTATCCGTGCGTGACCATTTGATAAACGATATTTGTGTCTGAAATCATTCGTCCTTGTTGGGAAGTTGCCAGTTACTTGCGGAGAACAGGTTTGTACTGGTTAGGTTAACTGTCCGCCGTTACATGACTGAAATACTGTTGAAGAATGGCGTTAAACCCAACAAAACAAACAAACAAACAAACGTCATAAGCTTACAAATATGCAGAGGGATTTTCTGATAGACGTAGAAAGATGTCATGCAATGGTAATCTAACTGTATTAGACATCCATCTAACTGTATAAATCACTATTTAGCAATTTATATCATATAATGTTTTTTCCATTTCAATATTAAGAACGTATTTTAAGGTGACATGGTATGGAATATAGCGGAAAGAGTTGGTCCGGATAAATATTCAGGCCGTACGTCACATTATCAGCATGATTAGGTATGTCAGAGAGTGCAGATGCGTACAGAAAACGTATCACATTGGGCACTAGACCGTGTGGCCGAAACTTTATCACTTTATTGACGATCAACAATCTTGGCATCTTGACATTGCCTTAACATTGCGCAAATCAGCAATTATTCTAAACTCTGAAACATTTTCCTCAAACATCTATATATACATAAGCCATATCATAAGGAAATCAACATAGTGGCTTTGCGACCGGCATGGATCCAGACCAGCATGCGTAAACCGCGCACTCTGGTCAGGATCAATGTTGTTCGCGAAAGATTTCTCTAATTGCAATAGGTTTTGAAAGCGAACAGCATGGACAGCGGATGTGCAGGCTAGTCTGGATCCATGGTAGTTGCAAAGCCACTATGTTTATTTTCTCATGCCGCGGCTAACAAAGTGCGACACAACTTTATTTTTCTTAAGTGTGCTACGCTTCAAACCTGTTATATAAAAAATTCTAACCAGCAAATAACCTACATACATGTAAAGCAAAATCTATCGCAGGTTATTCTGCAATAACCGACGCGCGTGCAATAACGTTATCCTATCCAGGTGCGTACCACGGCCGTAAAAAGTAGTAACCATTTTTTTTTTCTAACACTATTCATCTTGTAAGCGTTACAAATGTAGAATTTAGATAACAAAATGTAGATTTCGAAGCAGCTTTCTTTTCTGATAAATTAACTTAAGAAATTAGAGATGTGGGTTATTTTGGAAAATGACTGGTCTTATTTTGTCGACATGGACGTCTAAGAGAGAAGAGGAGGAATAAAAAAACAACGGAAACAGAAAAATCCATCTTGCTCTGGGATATCATTCGTTGAAATTTACTGGAATACGGTTGTATCTTCATATTGTAAAAATAAAATATTATATCAAATTTACCTGTTGTTCTTCACTGTCAAATGATATGGATGATTATGTCATATGTTGTACAGTCATATCTAAATGCACTTACCTTACAGGATATGCAGTCACACTGTTCCATGCAAACAGAACACAAATAATCCTTTGTTATTTTATTTAAAAACATGTATAGTAAAAAACTAAAACACTTTACATCCATAGTATCAAAGCAAAATTCTTTGAAAAAAGCTATTAAAGACATAGAGGTGGTCAGATGTTTACAGGTCAAAGGTTTAATAAAAGTGTGCGGAAAAAATTGTCGAGTGTTAGCTTTTTTACTTGCAAATATCCTTATTAATGGTTATAATCGATAGGTGTGATAATCCAACCAAACTCAATCAAAAATAAACGGAGCATGGTTTTCTTAACTTGATCTTATTTCTTATCTGTTTTACGGTGCATAGTTAAGACCGTTGTGTTATTTGGCTAAAATTGCATCTGTTTTCTTTATGTGTTTTATATGACTCATAAAAGAATAATGAAATCAAGTGCAATGATAAGATCAGGTCATTTCCAATTACGATCAGCGTGTTTTATGCGTTGACTAGTATTTTGTCTTTCTTTCATTTAAAAACAAACATTAATCTTGCTGTTATTGTAATTTACGTGACAATACACATGTAGACGCAAAATACAAAATATGTTGTTTTAACATGATGTTTTACTATCTGATCTATCTAAAAGATGCATACTCATGCCTACTTCTGTATCAATGTTCTTATGCTTAAACAGTAAACATTTTTATGCTGCGTAATACCAGATGGTACTTTTATACAGTAAAATACGTTACCATAAAATCAAGATTTTCATAATATTTCATATAGACATGATAAAGTGGTTGTTATTTAGTATGATGTTTAGAAAAGAAACATTTTAACTAATCAATAAAATCATTCTACAATTAGATACCAAATGTCATGTAAATTAATTGAATGAAAAAGTGTAATTTATGTTACAATATGTTACCGTAATCGGTAATATGCTGCTGTTATTATTTTCAGTCATTGTATATCATGTCAAGGTTATTTTTGTTTTTAATAAACCACATTTTCTATGTATTCAACATACTAGAACATTCTTAGTTATGACACTTTATTACTGTCTGAATCTTATAAGATATCGTCAATATTGGTTAGCTCATAAGGTTTCACTGGTTTCGTTTATGTCAGTGTTGCACAATATGTCAACAATTTTATCAGGAACAATCATTTTGTCACACAAGTTCCAGCAATTTTTATCAACATCAGGAAGATAAAGGCTATTCTCATGGGCATGTAGCCAAATATAGACCTTGAAGAAAAGATCAAGGTCGTTTAATTTTATATGAATACAAAATGTAAAACTACAAAAGTATTAATTGAAGGTAGAAAAACATTAAGGGATTGTATCAAATTTGAGTCTATTATAAAAAGTTTTCCTATTTTTTTTACAATTGCTACGCAAATATGTATATTAAAACTTTTGTAGACTAATATAAGGAAATGAATATGTAACTGACAGCTGACTGGTCTGATATGGTGGCAACAGGGTCAAGTCTATGCCGTCGTAACGATCAGGAACGCCGTCTTGGTTGCCGTTCTTCTTGTCAAACATTTCGTACCTAATCTTGTTGATGTTCCGATATTTTGGATGACAATTATACTGCAAATACAAATGACTCTCCGTCCTCCAAAACGTCGTCGGAGCACACATGTTGACGTCTCACAAGTTAAGCTGTCTGAACATAATTGAGTTTTGTTGTCATCATTGCTCATGAAATATTTCCAATTCTGCGGATGTTTTGGTAGTTTTGACCAGAAAACAGAAGTGTTGGTGCAGTTCCACGTCGTTTTCTTTCGACAGACTAGATTGTTTCGGAAAAGTATGTATCTGCAACGAAATCTACTGTGAAAGCCAAGGACACAGGAAATTCTATGTCTACATCATGCGCGTTCAACAACTAATATAACGAATAGTCCAGACACATTTCTTTCAGCTTTGAATGGAAACATAATTTTTTCTACAACTGTCATCACTTTTTTACATCTGCATAATCGGCTTTGATTTTCGCAGGTTCCACTTCTTTGTGTGTGGATTTGTCTTCTAAAGTCATGTCTGTTTTCGGTTGTGTAGCTTCAACATATTTAGCTCGCATGTGCTGTGTTAAATTATACCTGTAGAATGAAGAACATTTTCTGCTGAGACTTATGATGCTTTTCTTTTTCTTGGCATGAAGGTTGATAGTCTGTTCTATAGTAAGTTTTACAGCATTCTGTGATGCTGGTACGGCTGATCTAGACACACTGAAGTCACGACCCCTCAAAAGCTTTTCTGCACAAGGGTGGGTCACTTAAGATTCATCATAAGGAACAGATAGGGGAGCGGTGGTCTAGCGGATAAGGTGTCGGCTCCAGGAGTCGTGAGTGACTTTTCTATTGACACCAGTACTGGTTTTCCAGGAAGCGGACTCGACAGTGATACCAATATACGTTCATTGACACGCGTTATCATTATCAGATCGAGCTAAACAACAAATTTGCGTCGATTATAGTCACAATGGATCTGACTTCTAAAAGAATTCTCCTCGTTTTAGACAAATATCACGTTGTCTGTACAGTACATATTGGACCACCTATAGATCAAACTTTTACGTAAATTTAAACATCAATTGCAATGATTATGCATTAAACAGATTATTTATCATTTTATGACGAATTACCTTTCTTGCTAAACAACTACAACATATTAAAAAGAAACTTAACTCCCTCAAACTGGGACAAATATCACGTTAGTCTGTACAGTACATATATGGACCATCCATGATTTCAAAGATTTTTCTATCTGTAATTTTACAGAACATACAATATCCTAGACTTGTTATCTCTTTAGACAAGCTTATACATCGGATTATTTCGACTATCTATCTCTTCATACTGCCTCGCACCGAACTTACCTTGTTCTTGACAAAATCCACTACAAAATATTTTAATAAAAAGAAACTTAACTCCCTCAAACTGGGTCAAATATCACGTTAGTCTGTACAGTACATATATGGACCATCCATGATTTCAAAGATTTTTCTATCTATAATTTTACAGAACATACAATATCCTAGACTTGTTATCTCTTTAGACAAGCTTATACATCGGATTATTTCGACTATCTATCTCTTCATACTGCCTCGCACCGAACTTACCTTGTTCTTGACAAAATCCACTACAAAATATTTTAATAAAAAAAAGACGTTACGTATGTACAGCAAGAATGACATAATTTTACTGCGCATGCGCGAATGGCCCTGCGCGAATAACTTGAAAGGCTGAAATTGATCAAATCCGATTCAATATAATGCAAATTCTGCAAATATTGCAAAATATAAACCAGAAGGAACAAAATTAAATAATATTAATTCCATTATTGTTGCGATTACACGTTAGAATATTCACTTTCTGAGTGTCAAACGAAAATTTAACAGAAATATGACTCGAAGGGAAACAATTGTCAAATCCGAACCCATTGCACATTCTAAAACCACCTCTATATGCCCGGCCCTGATGGGCCGTGCAATAAACACGTGGAAGAGTCTATTATTCATGATACCTGCTTACAAACAGAGTAGGGTTTGAGCAACTTTATCAGATTTAATCTCGCTGAAAAGTATTTTCTTCTAAAGTGAAGTAATTAAACTTCCATTTCACATATATAAAAATTAAGCGCATGTGTGAGGAAAATAAGTAGGTTCACTTTTCAATATACCACCGTTTCTTGCAGTATGTTTGTTTTTAATCCTGATGGTTAATGTTTATGGTTTGTATAGAAAAATATTGTTAATAAAACAATCAAATGAATAAATATAAAGCAAGTTGGCTTCCTACAAAAAAGAAAAAAGTAGTTATAACTTATTGTCATTTGTAGAAGGATGACTGTTTTTCAGATCTTAATCTATAGTTAGCCTTTCAGATCATAATTTATAGTTAGCCCAATTGCTAATGTCTGATTGTATCAGCCGGTACTGGCTTAGGAAAAAGGGTGTCATCCTTATCCTTTGTATTGGTTTGTAACTGGATTTTGAATTTATGATTACTGCTTAGGGATGAAGAGAAAGTTGTTATTATCTCCATTGTGTTGGATGGTATTTGATTTTGAATTCATGATTAATGTATATTGACTGTGTTTCGCCCATTTGGCTATATGTTCGATCGATTCTAATAAAAAAAAAAGAGAACGTTAAGAAAGTTGCTATTATCTCAATTGTGTTGGATGGTACTTGATTTTGAATTTATGATTAATGTGTATTGACTTTGTACCGCCCATTTGGCTATGTTCGATCATTTCTAATCAAAAAGAGAAAGTTAAGAAAGTTGCTGTTTTCTCCATTGTGTTGGATGGTACTTGATTTTGAATTTATTAGTTTAATATTCTGACTAAGTTTCATGAAGATACAGTCATAAATGTGGCCTCGAGAGTGTTAACAAGCTTTTCTTTGATTTGACCCAGTGACCTTGTTTCTGACCCCACCTGGCCCAGATTTAAACTTGACCTAAAGATCATAAAGATTAACATTCTGACTAAGTTCCATGAAGATACAGTATAAATGGCTTCTAGAGTGTTAACAAGCTATTCTTTTGATTTGACCTAGTGGCCTAGTTTTTAACCCCACATGACCCAGATTTGAACTTGACCTATAGATCATCAAGATTAAAAATTTTCCAAGTTTCATTAAAGTATGGTCATAAATGCGGCCTCTACGGTGTAAACTACCTTTTCCTTTGATTTGACCTGGTGACCTAGTTTTTGATTCTACATAACCCAGATTCAAACTGGACCTTAAGACCATCAATATTAATATTCTGAAAAAAGTTGCATGAAGATAGAGTCATAAATTAGGCCTCTACAGTGTTAAAAGGCTTTTCTTTTGATTTGACCTGGTAACCTAGTTTTTCACCCCAGATGACCTAATATCAAACTGGTCCAAGACTTTATTTAGGATAACACTCTGACCAATTTTCATTAAGACTGGACTAAAATTGTGACATCTAGAGTGTTAAAAAGCTTTTCCTTTGATTTGATTTGGTGACCTAGTTTTTGA
>NW_026460951.1:0-73493 GCF_021730395.1 Mercenaria mercenaria | reverse complement strand
CCCATTATGAAATATTGCGTGAGGTCCCTATTTTTCAAGTCAGTGTAGCCAAAAATCAAGCACACGACCCTATATTTTTTATTTGCTTAATTTTCTAGGTATAATCTGAAGTTTTGAAAACTCAGTGTTTAATCAAATTCTACATTGTAGAAATAATTTCGATCCAAACGTGCAGAAGTACCTTAATACAGGATGAGACAACAATAAACGGAAAACACATGTCAAGTGTCATTTTTAGCTCAGCTATTGTACTCACCCTGGCGTCGGTGTCGGCGTCGGCGTCACACCTTGGTTAAGTTTCTGCATGCAAGTACATACAGCCATCAATTAAAGGCATATAGCTTTGAAACTTACTTTTCCTTTTTCTAGGTCAATTACCAACCTCTCTGGGTCAAGTTCCATAACTCTGACATGTATTTTGAGGAAAATATTCCCCACTTTTGGACGTAGAAAATTTTGGTTAAAGTTACATGCATGTTACTATCTTCAAAACTAATGCAGATATTGAATTGAAACTTCACGTGTCTTCAGCGTTATAAAACTAGTTGATAGCAGCAAGTCCCATAACTATGACCTTTATTTTGGCCAAATTATGCCCCATTTTGGACTTAGAAAATTCTGGTTAAAGTTTTGCGTACAAGTACATACAGCTATTTCTAACAGGCATATAGTTTTGAAACTTATTTTTTCTTTTTTTTTAGATCACTTACCAACCTCACTGGGTCAATTCCGATAACTCTGACATGTATTTTGAGCAAATTATGCCCCCTTTTGGACTTAGAAAATTTACATGCGAGTTTCTATCTCCAAAACTAATGCAGATATTGAATTGAAACTTCACATGTGTCTTCAGCGTTATAAAACTAGTTGATAGCAGCAAGTCCCATAACTCTGACCTTTATTTTGGCCAAATTATGCCCCCTTTTGGACTTGGAAAATTCTGGTAAAAGTTTTGTGTGCAAGTACATACAGCTATTTCTAACAGGCATATAGTTTTGAAAGTTATTTTTCTGTTTCTAGTTCAATTACCAACCTCACTGGGTCAGGTCCCATAACTCTTGACATGTATTTTGAGCAAATTATGCCCCCTTTTGGATTTAGAAAATTCTGGTTAGTTTAACATGCAAGTTAGCAGCAAGTCTTAAAACTGATATGCATTTTGGTCAAATTATGTCCCCTTTTGCACTTGAAACTCTTTTGATATTTAACCTTTTTGGGTAATATTTTCCTGCTTCTGGGACAATATTTCAAATAGTCGGGCTTGGCTGTCTTACAGACAGCTCTTGTTAATGTACTGATTACATTACAGACCTGCCGAAACTGGTTCTGGCCAGTTTTTGCTTTAACCGAAGATTCCCGAGAAGATTGTACCAATCAAATTGATGCGTCAATTTCCGTATGACTACGAGCCAATTACGTAAAGTATCGATATTGACTGACTGGTTACTATTAAATCTTATGCTATTCATGGACATTGCATTGTCGGAAAAGAATTAGAACCATTCGCACACTTGACCGATATAGAAAAACATGAAGATGCCAAAAAAAAAAAAAAAAAACCAGAATTATTCATCAAAATAAAACAACGCGGCGGGAACTGGAATTTCCTTGGCTTATAATTAAAAGAAAACAACGGACCTAGTTTTGCTTTTTGCTAGTGCTAGCTATGCAGGAATTAACTTTTATGCACAACTGTTTTTCCGGTGCAGGTTCAAATCAAAAGTATATTTCAAATCAAATGTAGAATATGTAGATCAGTGAGACGTTTTGTCTGTATTAAACATTTAGGTCCATAGATACCGCAGCTGTAATAAAAACTCAAAACAGTTGTACTGACAATCAGTTATAAAATTTGCATTATCAATTTAATTTGTTATTTAGAAAAATAAATTTTCTTAAGTGTGGACATGGAATTCGTATTAATGATCTCAGAAAGCACCAGAATGCATATTTTCATATATACTTAAAAATTTCTTGGGGGCGGTGGGGGTTGGGACGGAAAGACTTCTCCTGCCCCTACCTCCATTTGTTGCGCGTCAACTCGCACAAATCTCACTCCTTCATATTTTGGAAACTTGACCGGTATGTGATTATTATACTTTTACAGTGTACGAAATTCAGATTTGAATCCAATAGCCCGTTCGGGCTACCAGATTATAAATTTTCCAAGCCCGACACCAATTTCACTAGCCCGAACTTTAACACCTTAAAATACATAATTTTTGCACCATATAACATTTTGTTTTACAGACATCTCTATCTGCATCTGCATGTTTGAAGTAATAAAAAAGACATACAGTACATGTTTGCCATGTTTTTGAAAACTTTTAACTCGAAATACTCCAGTCCAGATCAGCATCGTCAGAGTCCAAAAGCATCGGACATGACACTCCTTGCCAAAACGAAATCTAAACTGTTATGCCCGATTTTTTAGGATCCGCACTCGCCAATTACTGCAACTCGGACTGTTGACAATTTGTAAGATGTAATACCGAGTGCTGAATACACATTACACACACGCTGATAGCATAATTTAAGCTCCACCTACTGCAGGTACTTGTGAGATTTTCGCGAGAAGTGTGAAAGCTAATCAAATTATCCGTTACGCTAGAAGTGGTTGTATTCAGCCAATTAGAGCTGCGGTTACGTCTTTGACACTGTGTTTGATTGTCAACACGTAAGTGTGCAAAAACCAATAATTCCATAAGCGTTTCTCAGTCTGGAAAATCACGATGCAGCACTCGTTTAATTAGCATGTTTTTTTTAAACAAATGAGGAAAATTCGGTAGCCCAGTCGGGCTAGACCTGTGGAAAATCGGTAGCCCGAGCTGAAATTTGGTAGCCACGGGCTGTCGGACTACCGTGAATTTCGAACACTGCTTTTACCTGCAAATTCCATTAATTCGATTGTCTCATCTGGATATATGTCTTCCGCCTCAGCCCAGTCAGCTACCTCTAGTTCCCTTACAAACAGGTTTTTCAGGTTCTCAGTGCAAATGTCTTTCTGCACTTGACGTGCCTGCTTAAGACCATTTGTGCCTATACTTCTTGATAGGTATGGTGTGCGGCACTTTTCAGAAATTCCCAATAGTCTTCTGAACAGCTGTAATTAATTTCAGGTATTTTGTTTATATCTTGCTCACAGTGTATAGACTGTACACCCAAACGGAAGTCGCCAGTAACTTGGCGTTCACTTCAGTTTTTCCATTTTTTGGAAGCTGTCAGTAGCGAGTATTTTTATTTTTTTCTGTAGCAATTTGAAATAAATATTCTTGTATATATTTTTCAATGTATGATAAAAGTCTCTGCAATGAACTGCCGTTAAATAGACATTAACACATGAAATTAAAATGTATTTTCACCCAAAACCCAGCAGATCAAAGCAAAAGACAATGCATCCAAGCTAAAAATGCCCATTATTTAGGAACTGCGAGTGAAATACGTGTCAGAACCGCTTCCGAATGTTAAATTATAAATCCATGCAAATACCGTATTTTCCCGTATTAACGCCCCCTGGGGCATTACAGTTTCCAAAGAGGGGGCGTTTATTTGAGGTAAAACAATTAAAAATGAAAATTTTTACAAAACTTAAAAACATTGTTCAAACTAGCTGTAAAGTGTTTCTGTGTTGTTTAATTCCCCCCCCCCCCCCCCCCAAAAAAAAAAAACATAATTATTTGGCATCCAATTTAATGCAGTGTGTCTTTTATGGATTTAAATACGGTACCTCGTGTATTCCACGCTCGGGACACTACCCATTACGTCATGACCCAAACAGCTGTGTACTCCAATAACATTTTCCTTAGTACATGCGGGTAGCTAATAGTGCAATACACAATGTCAATGGTTTGACACGCTGCTGTGCCTGCTTTTAAATTAAAATTTCTTAAAACTGCCGAAGAAAAGGGTATATGTTGCAAGTTTGTTTAAATTCCGCAGGAAGCGTGTGCGCGAGTGGTGTAAAAACAAATCAATCGTTTAATGTTCTGTTTGATGATTGGCTACGTACCGTACTTAGTACAAATGTTTTGGACTTACGGTACATGGACTCACTGTATAAAAGTGTGTGTTTAATTTTTTAATACATTTGACTTTAGTACTGTAAATTACTTATTATATGGACTTATAAATTAAAAATGAGGATGGTGATTTTTTTCCCGTTCTTGTTTGCTTTTTTCCCCCTCCAAAATGGGAGGGTGGGGGGGGGGGGGCTTAATTCGGGAAAATACGGTAGTATAAACCTACAAATATGAATTTACAATCCTGGATGGTTTAAATATTGTTTAATTCAACATGCATCTGAATTATGCACTGACCGCCTAGTCGCAAAACCCTACTGGTACTGATGATAAACCCGGACAGATGATAAAGTCGGACACCTTGGAAATATTCGATTACAATCGGTTATTTATAAAATTGAACACACTATCAAATAGTTTCCACTTACAACACCAACTGGTGAAAACCAAAAACAAAATTGGTAAAATATTCTGTATAAATAAGTGACTTACATAAATTTGTATAAAAAATATTTATCCAAAATTACTGGGGAAGAGGGTGTTTTTTTGTGCATGCTCACTGTCGAAACATGAAGGCCAGACATTTGTTAACTTTTCATTACTTGATCAGGAATGACTGTTGTAGCTTTTTGGGGAATGTTTCAATAATAATACCAAGAAAATTTTGTAAATGACAAAGTGTTCGAATTTATCATCAGTCAACGTTCATACAGTCTCCTTTTTACATACCCCTTTCAGGCCCTCACTTTGTTTGAGTTTGCTTACTAAATATAAATTTGAATTATGTAAATTTTTCAGCAAAGGTTAAGCTTTATTTTGATACCGACCATTGATTTCAATTTGCAGAAATAAAAAAGTTACAGGTAAAAAACCTCATTTTCTGTTCGGGTTTATCATCAGTACCAGTATATATAACCAGGGCTCCAGATATTTTTTTTGGCCTATGAGTATTTACTCATCATAATTTTTGTGAATGAGTAAAATGGTAAAGTCTAAAATTTACTAGGAGTAATTTTACTCCTGAAAATTTGTAAATGTGAAAAAAGAAAACGGTTTTATAACATATTTATTAATTTGGTCTAACACCCCTGAATTTGTTTGCAGTTCAGTTTCAATTCAACATTCAAGTTTTTGCTTTTTGTTCTCCCTTGGCTTACTTTGGCTTAAAACCCCGCTACTGAATCCAATATAATACTCAATATAGCTTTAAATATGTTTTAATGATCGTTCTTGTTGGTTTAAAGATGCGTAGTGTTTGTTCACTTTTTACAATCTTAGAAAGAGACATTTTGTTGTTTACTCTACACCGGAGGTTGATATTTTAAATCGACACCGCTTTAAAATACACTATCGTTACCATCAGTATTGTTTCCCAACTATTTGATTTACGAATGCATTGGGTATATAATATAGTTTAACTTATAAAGTACCATTCAATGCGTTTGTACGTTCTGTGTGGGAGAATTAATGATGACCGTGCTTTGTTATGTAAAGCCTTTATATGATTCAGATTTTGTTTACGCTAGTAAAAAGTCATTGCAGGAGTTTCTGTAATTATGTCTCCCCCCCTCTGGGGTAGTCATATTATTGTTTTTGCCCTGTCCGCCCGTCCGTACGTCACACTTCATTTCCGAGCAATAACTGGAGAACCATTTGACCTAGGGCTGCTGGAGTAGACGACACCTATTGTTTTTGGGGTCACTCCGTCAAAGGTCAAGGTCACGGGCCTGAAAATTGAAAACCATTTCTGATCAATAACTAGAGAACCACTTGACCCAGAATGTTGAAACTTCATAGGATGATTGGTCATGAAGAGTAGATGACCCCTATTGATTTTGGGTCACTTCATCAAAGGTCAAGGTCACAGGGGCCTGAACATTGAAAACCATTTCCGATCAATAACTAGAGAACCACTAGACCCAGAATGTTGAAACTTCATAGGATGATTGGTCATGAAGAGTAGATGACCCCTATTGATTTTGGGGTCACTCCGTCAAAGGTCAAGGTCACAGGGGCCTGAACATTGAAAACCATTTCCGATCAATAACTAGAGAACCACTTGACCCAGAATGTTGAAACTTCATAAGATGGTTGTTCATGACCCCTATTGTTTTTTGGGTCACTCCGTTAAAGGTCAAGGTCACAGGGGCCTGAACATTGATAACCAGTTCCGATCAATAACTTGAGAACCACTTGACCCAGAATGTTGAAACTTCATAGGATGATTGAACATGCAGAGTAGATGACCCCTATTGATTTTGGGGTCAGTCTATTAAAGGTCAAGGTCACAGTGGCCTGTTCATGTAAAATCATTTTTTGGAAAGAACTTGAGAACCACTTGACCTAGAATGTTGAAACTTAATAGGATGATTGGACATGCAGAGTGGATGACCCCTGTTTATTTTGCGGTCACTTGATCAAAGGTCAAGGTCACAGGAGCCTGAACAGTGACTTGAGAAGCACTAGGCCAAGAGTGTTGAAATTTAGCGGGATGACTGGACATGCCAAGTAGATGATCCCAATTGCAGCCAATTATCAGTGTCTCTTTGACTTTTGCTCCTGACCCCTATTGACTTCTTGCCTATAGGACTTTGCATTGGGGGAGACATGCGCTTTTTTACAGAAGCATTTTCTAGTTTCTTAAACGTTCTTATACGCTTAAAAATGATCGCACATGCGTATATGCATTATTTCAAAGCGTAATTTACGCTAATACGCATCTTATCTGGAGCCCTGTAAAACTGTTCCACTATTCGCCAAAACACTGTACGCCTATTCAATAAAGAAATGACAAAGTGTTTGGGCTTGTAGGCTGTATACACTGTACTTATTGAATTTATAAAATATATAAGTTTTGTATTGTATTTTACTTGGACAGTGAAACAGTATTTAATGGTCTGTTTCACCAACGATGTCCTCGTCTTGGACAAGAAATGGAATCTGTATGTATACGAGTTTCCTTTAAATAACACACAAGAAAAGTATATATTTAATCTGCTCAGCTTGACAGGACACAAGTTTAGTTTTTTTCTTTCTTTTTTTCTTCTTTGTATTTTTAGCTAGATTATTCGGGGGAATAGCGGTGCTTTTCTACTAGCACCGAATTTGGTTAAAGTTTTTTAGAAATGTCAGAAATATAAACTCGTTTAGAATTTTACTCAAAATATCTTCAGATCTGTTTCAGAAATATATATTTAAGGTATATATTTAAGGTGATCAGTCTTGAGAAAGGTTTTGAGGTATTTACATACTCTACAAGAGTAATAGATGCAACTAACAAGTTGTGGAAAACTTTTGTCAGGGTGACTTTGTCTATAATCATCAAAAATCCTCGCTGCCAGTTCATAATTAGTTCTATCATAACTTGCTGTGGCAAGGATTGTGCTGATACTATCTTTCTTGACAGTCTGTAAAAGATATTATTAATTTTTATCAAGAAACAAGTTTATGTTGTGATTAAAAATAAATTAATGTTGGGTTCTTTATCCCCACTTGAGCAAAAACTGCTCAAGGTGAGTTTTTAGCTCGACTATTCGAAGAATAGTCTAGCTATTCTACTCACCCTGGCGTCGGCGTCGGCGTCACACCTTGGTTAAGTTTTTGCATGCAAGTACATACAGCCATCAATTAAAGGCATATAGCTTTGAAACTTATTTTATCTTTTTCTAGGTCAATTACCAACCTCTCTGGGTCAAGTCCCATAACTCTGACATGTATTTTGAGCAAATTATGCCCCCTTTTGGACTTAAAAAAATTTGGTTAAAGTTTTACATGCAAGTAATTTTCTATCTCCAAAACTAATGCAGATATTGATTTGAAACATCACATGTGTCTTCGTGTTATAAAACTAGTTGATAGCAGCAAGTCCCATAACTCTGACCTTCATTTTGGCCAAATTATGCCCCCTTTTGGACTTAGAAAATTCTGGTTAAAGTTTTGCGTGCAAGTACATACAGCTATTTCTAAAAGGCATATAGATTTTAAACTTATTTTTTCTTTTTCTAGATCAATTACCAACCTCACTGGGTCAAGTCCCATAACTCTGACGTGTATTTTGGGAAAATTATGCCCCCTTTTAGACTTAGAATATTTTGGTTAAAGTTTTACATGCAAGTTACTATCTCCAAAACTAATGCAGATATTGATTTGAAACTTTACATGTGTCTTTGTGGTTATAAAACTAGTTGATAGCAGCAAGTCCCATAACTCTGACCTACATTTTGGCCAAATTATGCCCCCTTTTGGACTTAGCAAATTCTGGTTAAAGTTTTGCGTGCAAGTACATACAGCTATTACTAAAAGGCATATAGATTTGAAACTTATTTTTTTTTCTTTTTGTAGATCAATTACTAACCTCACTGGATCAAGTCCCATAACTCTTATTTGTATTTTGAGCAAATTATTCCCCTTTTTGGACTTAGAAAATCCTGGTTAAAGTTTTGCGTGCAAGTACATATAGCAATTACTAAAAGGCATATAGATTTGAAACTTTTTTTTTCTTTTTCTAGATCAATTATTGACCTCACTGGGTCAAGTCCCATAACTCTGGCATGTATTTTGGGCAAATTATGCCCCCTTTTGGACTTTGAAAATTCTGGTTAAAGTTTTACATGCGAGTTTCTATCTCCAAAACTGATGCAGATATTGAATTAAAACTTCACATGTGCCTTCGGGGTTATAAAACTAGTTGATAGCAGCAAGTCCCATAACTGATATGCATTTTGGTCAAATTATGCCCCCTTTTGAACTTAAAACTCTTTTAATATTTAACCTTTTTGGGTAATATTTTCCTGCTTCTGGGACAATATTTCGAATAGTCGAGCTTGGCTGTCTTACGGACAGCTCTTGTTATGATCTACATGCAGGGTTGCCAGCAGTCTTGAAAAGTCAGGGAAATTGGTTTCTTTTTCAAGGTCAGGGAATTGTCAGGGAATTTTGAAATTTTGTCAGTGAAAAATGAAAATCCTTGAAAGTCAGGGAAAGTCAGGGAAAAATTATTTCAAAGCTCGAAGAAGTTAATCATTTTAAACTTTTGTGGCTATGGCAGCCTTCAAGCATTAAATTTAAGTAATTAAAAACAATGTTTAATGATGTAATACTGTAACATGCATTTAATTTGTTTAAATCCCCCATTTTTCTTTAAACACTGATTTTGCTTGAAGACTGAAAGGCTTTGCAACCCTTGCCTCCAGAGCTAACTAACATTTTTTTGTTATTTTGTAGGAAAATGACACATGAAGAGAGCCTACAACTAACATTATTCTAATACACTTTTTTTGTTGTAGGTACTCCAGGGGTTTTCTGTTTGTTAAATAATATCATAACATACAAATCTAAGTACATTGTTGATGGCATGTATTATAAACAAGTTACTATTTCAGGCACTTCCCTACTAGCATGACAAACTAACCAACTAACCTTGTTATTATCAATGCTTTATTGTTATGCCACTAGGAAACTATTGAGAGATCTTGGGTTTTGAGAGAGATGTTTTGCCAATAGGATTCCAATAGTCTTGCTACTACAGTATTTAAGTTATGATGCTTTATTGTTTTTGCCACAGTGACTAGGACACTGTATATTAAGAGATCTTGGATTTTGAGAGTGATGCTTTGTCAATATGATTCCAATGGTCTTGCTATTAGTCATGGTGTTTTATTGTTTTTGCCTCTAGGAAACTGTATAATAACAGATCTTGGATTTTTGAGAATGATATTTTGCTAATACTAGCAGGGTTCCAATGGTCTTGTTATTAACCATACTTTATTGTTTTTACCATGAGAAAAGTGTACCTTAAAAGATGTTAGATTTTTGATAGTTACATGTCTTGCAAAGATGCTTTTGATATGTATCTCTTAATAATTAGGTTTCACTGACCAATAATCACAATTATGTTTCATTGACTTGACCACCAAACAGTCATACAAGAAAGAAAACCATGTTTATTATCATTGTGTTTGATGTTTATGTTTAATATATTGGAAAATAAATACAAAACATTTGGAAAAAAAATAATGGGAGGATTGGACGGCTATAGGGGAGGTCAGGAGGCCGTTTAAATGTTTGGCGGTTTTGGTCAGGGAAAGGGAAAAGTCAGGGAATTTTATTCACCCAGAGTGCTGGCAACCCTGACATGATTGTGTGTTTCTCGAAGTCATTCATCGACAATGCAGTTCAACTGTTAACACTGTAGAAGTAATAATTTTGGCCCAGTCTTAATGAAAATTAGTCAGGATGTTTCCTTGTCAGAATGCTAACTTTGATTAAATACTGGATGGGTTTTGTATTGGGTAATCTGGGGTCAACTCAAAACTAGGTCATACTGTCAAATCAAAGGAAAAGCTTATTAACACTCCAGAGGCCACATTTATACACAATATGAAACTTGGTAAGAATGTTCATCGTGATGATAATTAAATCCAATTCATATCTGCTTGAGATGGGTTTTAAAAAGTATGTCATGCAGGTGACCTAAAAACCGAAGAAAAAGCCTTAGTTTTTTAACACTATATAGGCCACATTTATGACTGTATTTTCTTGAAAATTGGTCATCGGAACAAAAAATCGAGAGAGAAAAAGACAAACATATCACAGGCCTGTCTTCGACTGGGCTAACCAACAAGTAAATTTTATACTATAATAACAATTGCTTCCCTTTATGCTTTCAGTAATCGTTACACTATCAACGAGTTCTAGTATAAAAACGGCATTTATCACAATGGGAAATTTCATCTGTGGTGAATTTAATGTCATTTCAAATTATTACGCATAAATTCCGTTTTTTTTTTTGTTTTTTTTTTTTTCGGTTGTTTTTATAGCCGTTTATATTGGGCTATATTCCCAATGCCAAAAAGTATTAATTTTTTCAAAAATTAGTGCAGAAATTCCCAATCTACATTCTGAAAAAATCTCATCACAATTGCACAAACAGTGCCCAAATCATGGGCAATTTTGT
This sequence comes from Mercenaria mercenaria, assembly GCF_021730395.1. Lineage (NCBI taxonomy): Eukaryota > Metazoa > Mollusca > Bivalvia > Venerida > Veneridae > Mercenaria > Mercenaria mercenaria. The sequence goes on along the minus strand of NW_026460951.1, from coordinate 62,519 downwards.
AATGGCAGTATGTTAAAGAGGTTGTACAATGTGAAACAAGTGTATGAGAAAATGCTTAAACACATTCTTACTATATTACTATGGGATTAAATATGTCCGAATTTGGAATGTTTATGTGTCAAAATTCCCAATATTGAGGGTATACGTTATGTTCTCAAAACTGAAAGAAAAAACTCTTATTTCCCAAATTCAAATGTCAAGGGCTCTTTCCAATCTCCTGATGAAAAACCCTGCACTAGTTCAGATCTAATCAAAAGGTAGTTATAAGGGGTTACTATTTGGTTAGGTGAGCGATACAGGGCTTTCTTTACCCCATTTTGTTACATCTCCCACCACACAGTGGTGTTGGTCACATACTGATTCTGTGTGTGTGTCTGTCACAAAGCTTGTCCGCACTCTTTTTAAGTCGAACATTTCTCATCCAGTTTTCACCAAATTTAAAAGGAATGTCATGTGTTGAGTAAGTGCTATTCCAAGTTTGATAACTTGGCACTCTGAATTATGGCACTTGAAATATCAAGAAATGTTCAAACTTCCTTTGCATTTTTGACACTAGAAGGACCTTTGTACTACTGTTAAAAGTAGTATAGTTTATAGTTCCTTTTGGTGTCAAAAAAGTGCATGTGCATGTGCTCTAGTAAACAGTATATAAAGACTGACCTACTATTTAGATGAGTAGGCAGTTGTGGGAGACATTCCTTTATTTCAAATTTTGAAAGCAACTCTAGTTTTTAATGAGCTTTTTTATAAGTTAATTATTGAAATGTTCTTTGTAGATGTCAAATGCAAGTATGAATTTGGACAGAAGGTTCCAGGCAGTGAATTGTCCACATTTACCAGGAAAGGAGTGGGAATAAGTCTACCGTTTGACAAATCCACATTGTGTTGGTATGAAGATTTAGTACACCTCTATTTGGATGGTAACTATTTTTCTAAATATTTAACGATTTGGAAGAGTGTTTTAACATAAAATTTCAAATTAAACTTAATAATAACATTGAGATAGCAGTATTAAGATACTGACATACGAAAAACAACCAGGGGGGGGGGGGGAGACGTTGCTTCTGCTTTGTCCGTCCATCACTCCTTCCGTCCAGCAATCACACTTCATTTTCAATCAATAACTGGAGAACCATTTAACCTAGAACCTGTAAATCTCTTAGCAGGGTTTATAGAAGTTTTAGGAAAGTGTTGTTAAGCAGTAAAACAAAATTATTTTTAGCTTAACTACTCGAAGAATAGTCTAGCTATTCTACTCACCCTGGCATTCACCAGGTCTCAGTTTTTGCATGCAAGTACATACAGCTATCATTTAAAGGCATATATAGCTTTGAAACTTATTTTTTCTTTTTCTAGATCAATTACCAGTCTCAGGGTTCGAATTTAAGCTCGCATACTCGCGAAATGCGAGTGCAAATTTCAAACTGCGAGGTGAGATTTCAGACACCAGCATTTTTTTGCGAGTGAAAAATTTTGGCTGAATAATGTGCATTTCTAACGGTCGTCTCGATCTTTCACTGTTCTTTCTTTAACAACTCGCGGTCATTGCAGCGCATTGTCATTTGCAGAACGAATTTCGAAGCACTCTTTCATCTTTCGTCGTAAACGGAAGTTTACACTCGATACATGTCCCGTGCGCATGTCTTTTCAACTGCTGACAAGTACCTGCGCTAATTTTGATGACGTTTACCGCATCCGGTGGGTTTTTTGGTAATCTATAATAAGTTACTATTTACATAGTGCAGATACGATTGGCTTGACTCGTCACGTGGATGTTTGTGTTAATGTTGTAATAAAGTGACAAGTCGCGGAAAATGCAAGTTGTTTTTTCATTTAGCAAGTTAAAAAAAATACCACTTGCGAAAAAATGCAAGTAGAAAATCTGGCTAAATTCGAACCCTGCAGTCTGCACTGGGTCCCGTGACTCTGACATGTAATTTGGGCAAATTTTATCTCCAAAACTAATGCAGATATTGAATTGAAACTTCACATGTGTCTTTTGGGGTTATTAAAGTAGTTGATAGCAGCAAGTCTCTAACTCTGATAGGCATTTTGGTCAAATTGACTTAAAACTCTTTTGATATTTAACCTTTTTGCATTACATTTTCCTGCTTCTGGGACAATAATTCAAATAGTCTGGATTGGCTGCACATCTGTTACGGAAAGCTCTTTTCTTAATTTTAGTATGTTGCCTGCTGCACAGTAAATGGGCCGAATGTGTTAGCATCAAAGTCAAAGTTCAAGATTTCTAACTTGTTAAGCCTTTTTATACGCCAGTTTGAAAAACGGGACGTATTATGGGAACGCCCCTGGCGGGCGGGTGACGTCCACAGACCTTGTCCGGAGCATATCTTCTACATGCATGGAGGGATTTTGATGAAACTTGGCACAGTTCTTCACCATCATGAGATGGAATGTCATGTGCAAGAACCAGGTCCCTAGGTCAAGGTCACACTTAGAGGTCAAATGTCAAATTCAAGAATGACTTTGTCCGGAGCATATCTTCTTCATGCATGGAGGGATTTTGATGAAAGTTGCCACATTGTTTATCATCATGAGACGGAATGTCCTGCGCAAAAACCAGGTCCCTAGGTCTAAATTCAAGGTCACACTTATAGGCCAAAGGATACAAGAATTAGATTGAAAAATTCAAGAAAGACTTTGTCCGGAGCATATCTTCTTCATGCATGGAATGATTTTGATGTAGCTTGGCACAGTTGTTCACCATAATGAGAGGGAGTGTCAGGCACAAGAACCAGGTCTAAGGTCAAGGTCACACTTAGTTGTCAAAGGATACAAGAATGAAAACTTTGTCCAGCACATATCTTCATGCATGAAAGGACATTGATGTAGCTTGGCACAATCGTTCACCATCATTAGACGGAGTGTCATGTGCAAGAACCAGGTCCCTAGGGGTAATGCCAAGGTCACACTTGGAGGTCAAGGATACAAGAATGAAAACTTTGTCCGGAGCATTTCTTCTTCATGCATTGAGGGATTTTGATACAACTTTGCACAAATGTTCACAAGCATGAGACGGAGTTTCATGCGCAAAAACCAGATCCCTAGGTCTATGGTCAAGGTCACACTTACAGGCCAAAAGTCAGATACAAGAATGACTGTCCGGAGCATTTCTTCTTATGCATGGATGGGTTTTGATGTAACTTGGCACAATTGTACGCCATTATGCAGGGTTTTTTCTAGCTAATTTGGGAACATAGCTTTTACCCCCAGAATTAGGAATGTTGATGCATAAATGTTCCAAATTTGGAAATATTTAGTCAAATAGGATATAGTAAGGATGTTTGTAAGCACTTTCTCATACACTTGTTCCACATTGTAGAACTTCTTTAACATACTTCCATTAACTTGGTCAATCTTTGTGCAATTTTGATGAAGTTTTTTTTTTTTCAGAATATAGATTGGGAATTTTTGCATTAATTTTGGGAAAAATACATTATACTTTTTGGCATTGGGAATATAGCCGAATAACGGCTATAAAAATGCTCAGAAAAAACCCTGTCATGAGACGGAGTGTCATGCACTGGTCCCTTCTTTTGAATTACTTCCCTTAGCTGTTACTATAAATAGATTATATTGTAACTTTCATCACAAGTCGTAGGGAAAAATCGAGACCACTTTTCTGTAGTACAACATGCATTTTACATCCAATTCTGAGGTGTATTTTGTGCTATCTCTACCTGGTAAGGATTTTTTATGGACATGTAATTTTTTTTTCTTTTTTTTTTCTCTCTCTTTAAAGATTAACTTCCCTTAGTTGTTACTATAAATAACTTACATTGTAACTTTTTTATAATTTACCATAGGGAAAAACCAAGACCACTTTTCTGTGGTACAACATTGATATTGCTTTCAAATTTTGGGTGTATTTTAAGCAATCTCTACCTGATAAGGATTTTTTTCATGGACTTAGAAAAATAAAAGAATTACAATTACATGTATTTCTAAAAAAAACCATTGTAAACAACTAGAAAATTAAAATTCCATTTGCAAATACAGGTGCTAGTGTAAAGAAATTTGCTGTGACGGGCATATACAATGTACTGTGACATTCTGGCACTCTTGTTCATGAAGTGTTATGTTTTAACTTCCTGAAAAAGTAAAATAATACATAACTTTTTGCTGATTTTTGTTTTTAGTCATCATTTTTTATCAGTGGTTGGGCAAGGGGACTGAGGTTGCATGGGAATGAAAAAAGCTTGTTTCTTTAGGTGTTAACTGTCATTAAGATGAGAAAATTCACTAAATCATTAAACCAGTACATCTTTCAAGAAACTTGTGAAAATTTGCCTGAAGAGAAGATTTTTTTTTTCTATTTTACCTGTCGAAGCAGAGAAGGAAAAAACAGCCATACTCAGATTTTTCCTGTTATCGTTTATAATATTATACTTAATTGGATAACAACCTATTAAATGAAGACACAAGAATAAAATTTATTAAACAATTTTTTTTTTCTATATTTCTTTTTTGTAGCATTGCCTGGTATACCTCTGCTTAAATCATGACCCCAGGGTCAAAATTGACACTGCCCCTGGGAACACTTGATTTTACATAGGAAAATCTTCATAAATTTGCTAAAAATAAACCACTAGGCCTAGAGCTTAGATATTTGACATATAACATTGCATAGAGGACCTCTACAAAATTTGTTAAAATCATGACCCCCAGGGTCAAAATTGACCCCGCCCAAGGTGTCACTTGATTTTACAAAGGAAAATAAAAAATTTTCTAAAAATAAATCAGAAGGCCTAGATCTTAGATATTTGTAAAATATCCAGTGCTAACACATAACATGAAAAAACGGCCTATTTTCAGCCATTAAATGGCTTTCAAATATTTTTTTTTTGGTTGATTAAGTGCTTTTTTTTTTAATTGCAGTATTTGAATACTCACAAGACACATTAAATACAGTTTTAACAAAACTCGAAGCAGATGTTCCTCTATGAATGAAATGCAGTTACATGTTTTTTTGAAAAAAAAAATTGCCCATTTACTGTGCAGTAGGTAATGTACATTTTAGTAAAGATTTGAAATGCGAAATACCTGTCCTAGTAAATAGCCAAGTGAAGCTGCCGCAAGTTCTTTCCAGTTTTCCTCAGTTTCTCCATAAATGTTGTAAATCTCACGGCATACTGCTATCTTCTCCTGTAATTTTTCATTAAGAGTACTGTTTATTTTTTCAGCTTTTTAATAAATTATATGTTACTGAAAGTGGTTGGTCAAATTGATACATTTTTCAGTGGTTCCATGTGCATTTATAAGCTGAAAGTGAAGGTTGCAAACCATATGGAGCTCTATGTCTCATTAGGTGTTGAACTGCACTTGCATGAAATCCATGGTACCTAGCTAATAGTTCCAGAGGTAGGAATTAATTATTAGCACTTGGAAGTATTTATTATGCCCATTAAGGTAGTTTTGCACGTTTGATAAACCGGAAATGATGGCGTAACGTAACTTATCCGGAAAACGTAGAATATGGTAAATCCGGCCTGGATTCGGCGTACGGAAATGAAAATCATTCTATGTCATGACAACCCATGAGTAAATTTATTGCAATGACACTGTTACTATCTTTCTGAATTAGAAATATGATATTCAAACATCTGACATCTTAAATAATTTAAAATAATACATGTCTTAAAATGAGCTTGATATGTATGGTTTGCTTCAGTCATGGTCAAATATCTCAAAAACAAGCACATGGACCTACACATTTTATTTCACCACATTATAGACCATAATGTTTATTTACGACTGCGAGAAGTTTCATCAAAATCTACATTGTAGAAAAATTCTATTTGAGAAAATGTTATGAAAGTTGTGATTTTCCCATAGACTGCCATTATAAAAAAATTGCGTGAGGTCAAAACATTTCAAATCAGTATAGCAAAAAATCAAGCGCACGACCCTATCTTTTTTACACGGCTACTAAAAGCTAGATTGAGACAAAGTGTCATGCGCTAGATTCAGACCCCTAGCTCTAAGTTCAAGGTCACACTTACAGGTCAAAGGTTAACATGGTCTTTTGTTCGGTCCATAACTCTGCCGTTGATGACGGGAGTTTGAAATGTTCCCTATAATGGATGATGTGTCATTTGCAAGACCCAGACCCTTAGCTCCAAGATTTGTAGGGGTCTCCGTTCCTGATTGGTTATGGTCGCTGACTTCAAGTCACTAATGCCCCTCATCGATGTTGGTTCAAGCCTCACAAGGGGTGTTGAATTCTTCATGTTAGGAAGACATCCAGCGGGCTAATTAGGAAGGTCGGTGGTTCTACCCAGGTGCCTGCTTGTGTTGAAATAGTGCTCAGAGGGGCACCTTGGGTATTCATACACCATTAACAAGCCTAGATCCAGGGCCCGTGCCCCCCCAGTTGGCCAAGAAGTGACTTGTACTCATCAAAGATGCCCCTAAAAATTTAGACCCAGAAATGCACCAGAGGCCACCATTTCATATCTGTAGTTCAAAATTGTCCAGGGGGAGATCCCTGACCCCCCAATCAGGAGTATCATACTCCTCCAATACCTTAAAATTTAGACCTAAAATGCAGCAGAGGCCACCGTCGTATGCATGTACTTCAAAAAATTACAGGGGGGGTCAATCTGATCCGCACTTGACCCCTGAATCCCTACCTAACATGGGCAAAGGCGCCCCCTCGAAAACCTTGCGCCTCGGCGTTGATGTCTTCGTTCAAGACTGGTGCCCCCCAGTCAGAAATTTCTGGATCTGGCCATGATTAAAGCTGGAATGTGGCCATGTCGGTGAAACATTAAATCCAACCAAAAAAAAAAGAAGTCAAAATTGTTTCTTGTCTGATCCATAACTCTGCCATTTATCAAGGGATTTGAAAATAATTTGACACAGATCTTAACCCATACCTTCCCTTGCTAAATTTCTGTAATGAACTATTCCATCTTTCAATTTGGACGGTACCACCAACTGTTAAAAGGGGTAATTACCAAAATTATACCGACTGAATGGCTAACTGCAGATCTTGATCAGACTGTACAGATGTGCAGACTTGTCATGATCTTCACTGTTTGCAAAGGCAGATTAAGTTGTGTCCAGCACGATAAGGGTTAACCATATTGAGATGTGTCATACGTGACCGAGGCCTCTTAGGTCAAGGACACAAATTTATTTTTTGCGAATACAACTGTGGCATTCCTGTGCCTACTTCGGGGGCATTTGTCACCCATAGTGACAGCTCTTGTTATTTCACTAAATTTTGTATAAATTTCCTGTAAGTACCTTGACAATTCATAAATGTAATCACTCACCATTTGACATGATTTATCGGTAATTAACTGAGACCAAACCAAACTAATGTCCTGTTTGTCTGATTTACCGTCCGTACCTTGAGTATTATTTGCCGAATTGGGCCAATGTCAGTATGAACAAAAAAAGAAAGAAGAAAAAACAAAAACAAAAAAAGGAGGAAATTCAGACGTTAAAAGTTATAATCCTGTTAAAAATCACCGTTAACATAAAGCAAATAACTTTGTAGATTTGTAGAGAACAGTCTAATGAACAAAGGGCTTGGTTCACTTATAGGTTAAAATGGCACAACATCAAATGTTGTTGAAATATTATTATAATGAATGATCAACAACTCAGAATGCAAAATCTCATATTTTAATTCATTTGAAATTGTGCTGTTGCCATGGCAACCGATTGATTTTCTTTATGGAAACACAAAAATCTCTTATAACAGTTACATCAGAACGTATAATTAACATTCAGACATGCTAAGATATAACCCTAAGCAACGCCTATAATTTGAGGCAAAAAAATATATGGTTGCCATGGAAACGGAGATAAAAATGAGAATATTTGCTATGTCTGTTTTTTATGGAATAAAACCAATTTAGGTCATTCTTTAAGAAAAATAACATATGTAATTTGTTTGTGAAGATCATTATTCATAAATAATACAATATATTTCTGTTGCTATGGTTACAATGGAGTTGCAGTATATGCTTCAATGAGACAGCAATGACGTTTTTGCTAAGTTATTGTAGAACACTTTCAGCATTTACCATTACATGTAAAAATTTTAAAAAATGCACCACTGAAAAGTGTTCTTCAAACAATGTTTTTTCAAGACATAATATAGAACAACAGAAAAATGTTTCCATGGTTACGCAGTTAATTCCGTAAACATAATACTACATAATGTCATTTAACACACAGTAATAGTAATAGAAAACTGCCTTATTAAATGTCTTGATCATATTAAAAGAGTTAGATGATACTAACGGCAATGATATATAATTAGGCATACAAAAACTAAATTGTTTCCACAATAATCCAATGTATGTTTTACAAATTATACATATATTGTGCTTTCAAGACAGGTTAAATTAATTGTTCATGAAAAGGGAAAATAAACATGATACTGCCGACAGAAATGATTACATGCAGTTTGAATACAGCAGAAAATATTCGTAGATCTATATAATCCAACTGTCGTAATGAAAAAAATGTACATTACTACCATATATGTTACAATTATTGTTGAAAAATCTTCCAGTGTTTTAGAGGAATTTCACATTTATACTGTGTTCAGCCTTACATGTATATAGTGAGTGAATATTTAACAAATGCATAGTACTGTTGACACCATAAAGTTGTTAATTCAGTGTTTACATAAACTATATGTATCATTTGTTCTTTTTCAAATATATGGAATTTGGGTCTAGTACATCTTCAAAAAATCAAAAACACTTTCAAATTAATCAAAATTTCAGCGCTCTTTCTCTGTATTACTTTAAATGTTAAACACTTTTTTCCATTCATTCTTCGTTTTAAATGACTTGAATTATCAATTTTAATGGCTTTGACACTGCTGGTTTTGAGCATACATTGCTGTTGCTGCAAAGGGGCGCTATTTCATTATACAGGTACCACTGTCGACTGGCATCCAGCCCAGGAATGGTAATACGGTTGGTGAATTTGCCTGTCCTGCCAACCCATTGCCTAAAAATATTAATCTCCGTCTCTGTGTTGAAGTTATAATCCTTCAAGAATACTATCTATACCAGGTCATGCAGAAGACATTCTGTAATGATAAATGTATCAAATATTTAAGACAAAGAACACAACTCATAACCTTTTCATCAATCCTGAACAACAGCATTCCAAAAGACATCCCACACATAATTACATTAAATAACATTTTAGAATTTTATTACAGTAATAACTTCTTTTCATGAAAAAATTCAACCATCGCACATATTCTACATCAAGTAAGGGCCATGATTTTGATCTCATTTTATCAAATAGTTCTTTAACCTGGTTAAGAAAAAAAAGTTACTTTATTAGAATTATGTTATTTCTGATTAACTTGCTTGTAGTGAGCTAGACACTCTTTAACAACACAAACATAAACAGAAACTGTGGTATTTTAATGTAAGTGGCCTCTTTACAGACATGATCTCTGCAGCAAGTTTTATCAATACTTGATTATTAATAAAAACATAATTGATTAAAGAGGCTCAAGCCAAATATACCTAAACATGTTCAGGACTGAATTCTGTATGCCGGCCTCAATCAGGTTGTACTCCAAGTCATCATGTAGACCCATCATAACAAGCCACATTCCATAGCTAAAATAACGGGTATATTTAAACAATGCATTTTTAAACAAAAACTTCTAAGTAGCAATAGTGAGTCCTTAGAATATAACATAGCATCACTTTATTAAAACAAATAAATGCCAGCTACACAGTTTATTTTCTTACATACACACCTAAGTCTTAATACAGTATGTTGTGTAAGTATGCAATATTCAAATTGTAATTCAATGTAGGGTTAACGCACGTTTTTTTGTGTAACAACATCTGCAGAATCCCAAGGGATTGGTTGGTGCACGAGCCCGTAGGGCGAGTGCACCAACATAGCCCGAGGGATTCTGCAGATGTTGTTTCACGAAACAAACGTGTGTTATCGCTATTCTTGCATAAAACACAACTTAAGTGCTGGAAATATCGAAAAAACAAGACTATCCAGCTGACATTAGCCGATCGAAGTCGGCCGTTTCAGGTTGTTATGGACACATGCTTTATTTATGCATTTCCAGGGCATACAGAAACAGTGCGTATTTTATACATGTCGAACGGACATTCTTGTTGTGGTAATTTCTTTAATATTAAATATATGTAAAATAAGCATGACTTCCCCTTTTTCCGATATATCGGTAGGAACTTTAGCTTTAGAGGCTCGGAATCATGAGAAAAGGGCATATTTATAACCCTACACGGCATCTAGAAAATTTTGCTTTGCACCCCACCCCATCGCGATCAAAGTTTGATAAAGTTTCATAAACACAAAAATTTGAATTTTTCCAACATCGATATAATCAACTTAGATTGGATTTATAAACTCAAACATGGTTGGTGAGATCTACAAATAAATTGAAAAATACATAATAAATACCTTCTGTTCATCAAATGTTCATTAACTGTGGAAAAATTCTTCAAACTTTAGGCTTCGTCATGTTTATGCTTTACATTACACACCATCACTGCATCAGTAGACTGCATAGATGTGTAAAGTAGACACAAACATTTTTAAAAAGTTTTAGTGTAAGATTTAAAGTTAGCATGTTAACTTTCTCGACTCAAATTAATTTGGAAAACGAAATTGTATTTTTGTAAATTGTTGTTTGCCTATCATTTCCAGGGATTAAATCGCGGCGTGTAAACTTACTTTGAGTCTAATACGCGTAATAATACAATAATAAGGAACGTCAATTCAGTCGCGTATCAAGAGAGGTAGCGCTTATTACAAGTTAAAGTAAAGTTAGGTTGAAAAATGATATTTTTAATAAATATGCAAATGAAAAGATTTCATAAATCTCGGACCTTTCGACTTCGGCCAAAATGGATCGGGATCCATAATTTGCTTACGTTGGACCCACAACAGCATATTCAAAACGTTCACCAACAGCGCATGCTCACGAGAATCTCCTTGTTTGTACACGTTTTTTTCCCTGTTTGTGCATGCCCAAAATCGGCAAAAAACAAAGGTTTTATGCAAGAATGTTTATCAGTGGAGATATTGTTTTTCATTTAGATAAAATTATGCACATTATATATATAAACTGGAAACTAGTGACTTTCCAAACTGAAGTGTATGAACACACTGTAAAATTAAATATTTCAACATCAAATTCTGTGTGCTTAATAAATATTTCTTTATTTATTGGGAATTCTTACCTTATTACAACACTTTTCTTATTTTATCCACTATAATTGTCCATATGTAATGAAACATTGTTTTCTTCATAGCCATGATGCTTGAAGTGATGGTGGACCATAGATACCACACTGTTTGCTCCTCTTCCAACAGCAGTACTGTACTTTTCATACAAAAACAAGAACAGTTTATAAGAAATGTATTAAATTCTCATCAAAAATATTAAATTCTCATCAAAAATGGAGTGAATCAACACTGACCAAACAGTTCATCCTTTCTTATAGATATTGCTTAACCATGTTAACATTAACTTGTATTTATCAAAATTTAATTGAATTCCAATTCACAGTGCTTATGATATAGCATCTTTATTATAAAGCAATGCAGTATTTTCAACCCAATTTCAGGGATTTACAGAAAGTTCAGTGAAAAAAAAACAACATAGAAATTAGTAATATCAAGTCTTAACAAAACATAACTTCCTTTAGATAATTTTACTTGACAAAATTTCTGCAAAGGTGTCACTATATTTCCAATGTAAAATGTGCACTGCAGGCCTGAAGCATTTATTCATAGAGTCATGATTTGTTTGAAGACTATAAAATTTAATTTAGTGATATATGGATTTCATAGTTAAAATTGATATTGAAAAAGTGCATTTGAGGATACTGACACTGATATGAATGTAAACACTAACTTCAAAATCTTATACCTGCATGAGGAGTCACAGAAATACAAGGGCCCTACTTGCTGAGCATAGTATGGGGTCAATACTTGTTGAGCACTCAAAACTGCAGTGAGCCTTTATATTTCTTACTGCTGGAGGTTATCCTGAAAAATATATAAAAAGAATTTCTCATTTATTTAGTAGCCTACCAGCATGCTGTCTACCAGTAATGGCAGTAGTGAGAATGAAAAAAGTAGTTTTTATTGTAATTTGCATGTAGAATTTTTAAGAAATTTTCAGGAGGTCTATTTTAGTTACTATAATTACAACAAAAAGTGACAATTTAAAACACCACTTTTCCTGTGTTATTGTACTACAATTTTCAATTTTCATAGATTCCATTGTGCATAATGACCATGTAATTATTAAATTGTTCACATCTGTGACAGTTTAAACTGTTCACATCTGTGACAGTTTAAACAATGTACAATATCTTGTAATATTGGGCTATTCCAGAAAATATCAACCCCCTCCCTGTGGAAGCAGTTTTTCTGGTACAACCTGAGAGGAGAGGAGGTGGGGGTGTATTTGGAGGGATCCTATTGGGAGAAAGGGGAGGGGGGTATTTGAGGTAACCGGGGTGTGGAAGGGGGAGGGGGATATTTTCTGAAATAACCCGAGAGGAGGGGAGGGGGGTATTTGGAGGGATCCTATTGGGAGGAAGGGGAGGGGGGTATTTTCAGGTAACCGGGGTGTGGAAGGGGGAGAGGGGGGTAAAATGTCTCCAGGAGGGGGGGGGGGGGGTAATTTTCTCCGAAAAAACTGCTTCCACAGTGGGGGGTGTGGATATTTTCTGGAATAGCCCATTCCTGTTCATCAGTTCATTTACCTCTTCAATTTCTAGATAGAAAGTTTCATACAGAATGTAGGCCTACTTAACATAGAAGATGCCCGACTGTCTTGGCTACAAGTATATTCTGCCATCATGAAAACTTACAAATACACTAGAAAGATATTAAAAGTATTTGACAGCAGACAGTCCAATCGAAATGTCAACAATGCTTTTTTCGCTGCAAAGTTGTATCTTTGATAAGTCAACAAACGAAGCGGTCTGTCCATTTTGTTTTGCCTCCAATTACGAATAAATTTATAATGAAAATTTACACTTACCATAACAATTATTAAATCCGCCATGCACTTTAAATATCCGCGTATATTCAGAGCAAAATTAACTGCATGTATTCTCTGACCCAGTTGCAAACATGTATCCACCGATAATGGCGTGTTGATTTCAAAGGGAAACAATTCGCTAATTCACTCATTAGGTTTGTGATATTTCACTAAATGTTGAAACGTTTAAACTTAGAAATCTTCGTCCGATATTATTGATTTTAACACTAGCTCTAATGGCTGTTGCTTGAAAAACAAATTAATGAAAACAAATATCTAATTAAGTGACGTCAGCTTCAACGTCATTTTACCGAAATCGAGGCTTGTGTAATTTCGGATAAGAATGTGTCTCTGAGACGGACGTTTTTTTCGTTTTTGAATATGGCGGCATTGCTCACCAGCGATGATTTTTGCACTTTTTATTGGTTTTTAATGTACGAAGTAGTGGTTAAAATATTAAGACTGGTAAAGGATGCCGCCAAGGCGAAAATCATAAATAAAGTCTCAAATTTCATGGAAAATTCACATTTTTTGGAAAGTGGGGCATGTTTTGGGTAATACATAAACACAACAACACATTATTTTTCAAAGTTTATTACTTATATATGAAGCATTGTGTTTACTTGTTACGAACAGCATATGTATCAATGTAGAATAAGTAATGTATAATATGGCAAAATTCGGTGCCATTTTCATACATAAGTGAACCAAGCCCTTTGCCTGTTAGTTAGACTTGGATGGCCAGGCAACTATTGTTGAGATACGAATGGATATAAAACCATAAAATATTTAATGACCAGCTGGTCACTAATTCACTCGCCAAGCTTCGCCGAATTTGGAATTTCCGTAAACCAACGAAGATAGTGTCCTGTGAAAAAAAATAAATAAGGCAAACACAACAATGATCGGTCGTGATAGGATTAAATTTTGTGTAAAGACTGCGATAAATGCAGAAATTTACAAATACATGTAGTTTGCTTTTCAATGCCATTTCTACTTGCCATCCATGAAGAGATTTTAATATTACAAAGGTCAATAAGGTTTTTTTTCCTGTCTGATCCAGAACTCTGTCATCCATCAAGGGATTACAATGGTACTTGGCATAAATGTTCCACTTGATGAGACGAAATGTCATGCACCACACCCAGTACCCTAGCTTAAAGGTCAAGGTCACATTGAGATCAAAGGTCAATAGAATTTTTTTCCTGTCCAGTCTATAACTTTGTCATACAAAACAGGATTTAGGTATCAGTTTGCACAAGTATTCCCCTGGATGAGACAACATGTCATACGCAAAACCCAGGCCCAAGGTCTAATGTCAAGGTCACATTTAGAGACCAAAGGTCAGACACAAGAATGACTTTGTCTGGAGCATGTCTTCTTCATTCATGGAGGGATTTTAATGTAACCTGGCACAAATGTTCTTCACTATGCATGCTAGTACAGGTCAAATGTTCCGGATTTTGTTTCAGGCATACAGGCATTATATGAGAGGAAGTTTAGAATTTGAACCGGGAGAAATGGAAGCCAGCTAAAGAGAGTTACAGCAGTGTGAAGTAAGTGTGCCTGTCATCATGGTTCGTCTGCAAGTTTTTACCTCACCTGAGCCAAAGGCTCATGGTGAGATTTTGTGACTGCTCAATGTCCGTTGTGTGTCGTGCGTCCATCAACATTCTCTAAAAAAATCTTGAAAACCACTGGGCAAAGTTACACCAAACTTAACAGTAATGATCCTTGTGTTGTTCCCTTTCAAAACTTTTCAAACAATTTAATTCCATGCAGAACTCTGGTTTCCATAGCAACCAAAAGGAAAAAACTTTCAATGTTCAATTTTTCCCTCAAGGGTCAAATATGGTCTCGTCCTAGTGGTCACATGGTTTATATAGACATATATAGGGAAATTTTTTGAAAATCGTCTTGTCCAAAACCCTAAGGCTTAGCATTTTGGTATTTATTGTGTAGCATCATATAGTGGGCCTCTACCAAGATTCTTCAAATGATCTCCCTTGGATGAAATATTGTCCCCCAAGGTGTCACATGGTTCATATAGACTTGTATTGGGGAAAAAAACTAAAAAATCTTCGTCTGAAAACACAAGACCAAGGCTTTTGATTTTTAGCTCAACTGATTTTTTTGAAGAAAAAAAATGATGAGTTATTGTCAACTCTTTCAAGAGCGGTTGTCGGCGTCGGCGTTGCCTGGTTAAGTTTTATGTTTAGGTCAGCTTTTCTCCTAAACTACTCAAGCTATTGCTTTGAAACTTGGAACACTTGAACACATCATAAGCTGACCCTGTACAGCAAAAAACATAACTCCATCCTGCATTTTGCAAGATTTATGACCCCTTTTGTACTTTGAAAAAATCAGATTTCTTGGTTAAGTTTTATGTTTAGGTCAACTTTTCCCCTAAACTACGTAAGCTATTGCTTTGAAACTTGCAAAACTTGTTCACCATCATAAGCTGACCCTGTACATCAAGAAACATAACTCCATCCTGTTTTTTGTAAAAATTATTGTCCCTTTTGGACTTAGAAAATTAGTTTTCTTGGTTAAGTTTTATGTTTAGGTCAGCTTTTCTCCTAAACTATCAAAGCTATTGCCTTAAAACATGCAACACTTGTTCACCATCATAAGCTGACCCTGTACAGCAAGCAACAGAACTCCATCCTGCATTTTGCAAGATTTATGACCCCTTTTGTACTTTGAAAAAATCAGATTTCTTGGTTAAGTTTTATGTTTAGGTCAACTTTTTCTCTTAAACTATCAAAGCTATTGCTTTAAAACTTGCAACACTTGTTCACCATCATAAGCTGACCCTGTACAGCAAGCAACATAACTCCATCCTGCATTTTGCAATAATTATTGTTCCTACTTTCTTGTTTTTAGCTCGCCTGAGCAATGCTCAGGTGAGTTTTTCTGATCGCTCGATGTCCGGCGTCTGTCGTCTCTCTATCAACATTTAGCCTGTGTATGCGACAGAGGCTTTATTTTTTCAATTGATCTTCATGAAACTTGGTAAGAATGATTACCTTGATGAAATCTAGGCCGAGTTCGAAAAGGGGTCATCCGGGATAAAAAACTAGGTCACTAGGTCAAATCAAAGAAAAACCTTGTTTATGCGATAGTGGCTGTATTTTTCAATTAATCTTCATGAATTTTGGTCTGAATGATTGCCTTGATGAAATCTAGGTTGAATTTGAAAAGGGGTCATCTGGGATCAAAAACTAGGTCACTAGGTCAAATTAAAGGAAAACCTTGTGTATGCGATAGAGACTGTATTTTTCAATAAATCTTCATGAATTTTGGTCAGAATGATTGCCTTGATGAAATCTAGGTCGAGTTTGAATATGGGTCATTTGGGGTCAAAAAGTAGGTCACTAGGTCAGATCAAAGAAAAAGCTTGTATGCGATAGAGACTTTATTTTTCAATTAATCTTCATGAATTTTGGTCAGAATGATTGCCTTGATGAAATCTAGGTCGAGTTTGAATATGGGTCATTTGAGGTCAAAAAGTAGGTCACTAGGTCAGATCAAAGAAAAAGCTTGTATATGCGATAGAAGCTGTATTTTTCAACTAATCTTCATGAATTTTGTTCAGAATGATATCCTTGATGAAATCTAGGCCGATTTCGAAAAAGGGTCATCTAGGGTCAAAAATTATGTCACTAGGTCAAATCAAAGAAAAACCTTGTGTATGCGATAGAGGCTGTATTTTTCATTTGATCTTCATGAAATTTGGTCAGAATAATTGCATTGATGAAATATAGGTCAAGTTCAAATATAGCTTATCTGGGATGAAGATCAAATGATGCTATTTTAAAAAGAAATGACGTCCAATTTCTTGGGATTCTGCAGATAGTATGACATCATAAACATGTTTTTTTTCCTACTTACAGCTCTTGTGTCCACTATATGAAATTGTAACTTCAAAAAAGAACTAATTGTCTTATTGTATTAAGCGTGGGTAAATTGTATAAAGTAATGGTAGGCCCATAATGGTAGCGGTTTGTTTATGATTTCATTCAGCAATTAATTTTGGGTTATTATTTTACATTTTGAAGTTCATTTTTAGCTCATCTGATTTTTTGAAAAAAAATGATGAGTTATTGTCATCACTTGAGCGGTTGTCGGCGTCGGCGTCGGCGTCAGCGTTGCCTGGTTAAGTTTTATGTTTAGGTCAGCTTTTCTCCTAAACTATCAAAGCTATTGCTTTGAAACTTGGAATACTTGTTCACCATCATAAGCTGACCCTGTATAGCAAGAAACATAACTCCATCTTGCTTTTTGCAAGATTTATGGCCCCTTTTGTACTTAGAAAATATCAGATTTCTTGGTTAAGTTTTATGTTTAGGTCAACTTTTCTCCCAAACTGTCAAAGCTATTGCTTTGAAACTTGGAATACTTGTTCGCCATCATAAGCTGACCCTGTACAGCAAGAAACATAACTCCATCTTGCTTTTTGCAAGATTTATTGCCCCTTTTGGACTTAGAAAGTCAGTTTTCTTGGTTAAGTTTTATGTTTAGGTCAGCTTTTATCCTAAACTATCAAAGCTATTGCTTTAAAACTTGCAACACTTGTTCACCATCATAAGTTGACCTGTACAGCAAGAAACATAACTCCATCCTGCTTTTTGCAAGATTTATGGCCCCTTTTGGACTTAGAAAATATCAGATTTCTTGGTTAAGTTTTATGTTTAGGTCAACTTTTTCTCTTAAACTATCAAAGCTATTGCTTTGAAACTTGCAACACTTGTTCACCATCATAAGCTGACCCTGTACAGCAAGCAGCGTAACTCCATCCTGATTTTTGCAATAATTATTGCCCCTTTTGGACTTAGAAAATCATTTTCTTGGTTGAGTATTATGTTTAAGTCAACTTTTCTCATAAACTATCAAGCTATTGCTTTAAAACTTGCAACAGTTTTTCACCACCATAAGTGGACGCTGTACATCAAGAAACATAACTCTATCCTGCTTTTTGCAAGAATGATGGCCCTTTTTAGACTTAGAAAATCATGGGTAGGACAATATTTCTATTACACAAAAAAAATCAGATGAGCGTCAGCACCCGCAAGGCGGTGCTCTTGTTTTCTTCAGTTTGAGGAAAGAAGCCGGAGGTACATCCGTCAGTAGCTGGCAAGATCCCCGGCCGCCGGGGCTTGTGGAGAGCTCTGTAAAATCTCACAGCTATTAATAAAAGACCCTTCATATGTTTTATTCTGTTTCAAAATGCAAGAAGCTTGTAATTTAAATTGGCATTACCAGTAGTAACCTGTCTGAGACATACTTATTGATAACCCATTGTCTCTTCTTCAAACTTGAAATTTGAATTGTAAAAGTGGTTAATAGCTGGAGTGGTATTACCTGGAAAAGTACTTCTTTTGTGGTACTTTTTTGATTGTGTATACTTGCTATAAATTTTCCTTCAGTGACAGTTAATCCAATGAAAAGTTCTATGTCAATTTCTCTGAAATGAAGATTTGTGGTAATTAAGTTATGTAGTTGAAAAAACATTTTTTCCAGATATAATTTTATAGTTTACAATGTTCTTTAGATAAGGAAAGACCTCTGGGAAGCAGTCTCTAGAGAGGTCACAAGGTTTTTCTATTTTTAGACCTACTGACCTAGTTTTTGACAGCACGTGACCCAGTTTCGAACTTGACCTAGATATCATCAAGGTGAACATTCTGACCAATTTTCATGAAGATCTTGTGAAATATATGGCCTCTAGAGAGGTCACAAGGTTTTTCTATTTTTAGACCTACTGACCTAGTTTTTGATAGCACGTGACCCAGTTTCAAACTTGACCTAGATATCATCAAGATGAACATTCTGACCAACTTTCATAAAGATCCCATGAAAAATGTGACTTCTAGAGTGGTCACAAGCAAAAGTTTACGGACGCATGCACGCACGGACGCCGGACGCCGCGCGATCACAAAAGCTCACCTTGTCACTTTGTGACAGGTGAGCTAAAAAAATTGTAAATAGTTCTATTAAATTTTGAAGTACTTTATAAGAAAATCAAGAAATAACTATTTTTAGATAAATTGTAATCGTTTTGATTTTTTGTATCCTTTTGAAGATAAAATACTGAATTAGTTAAATATGTTCATGATTATACTGACAGAATCGTGAAATAAAACGCTAGGATCGGCGGGTTTTGCTAGGTAGAATCAGGCTACCCGAAACAAACATTTTTTTTGGCCTTATTACGTACGATGATCCACGCTTTAAACAAATGAATGCCAATCACTTAATAAGAATTTAAAGCTTTAATTAAAACAAACGAAATATTCGAATAACAAACCGAATATTCGAATATTGATTTCAGTATTCGTTCCCATCCCTAATGTTTTCTGATTTCTTTTACATTTTATTATGATAGAATGTATATATTTATGATCCGGTGAGTATTTCTAATCTTTCATCCGCATTGTTCATGAATGGGACTACCAGATAAACCCACAACCAAAAATGGTAACACACTAGTGTAATAAAGCTTTGACGTCGACGTCATTTATACTGTAGGCAACGTTAAACAAATTGTTTATAAAAGACAGTCGATGTTTTGGTTTTTCAACAAGAAAGGCTAACATGTGATAAAAAGAATATTACATTTTGTGATTTTCTATATTGTATTAACAAACTCGCATTTTATTATTTTATTGAACTTATTTGATAAATTCGATATGAAAAGACACCTATTAAACTTTTTTTCCCTGTTTCTTGCATACCAGATGGGGATTTGCAGTATTTTTACCAGTGCTAGAAAAATCCTTATTGCATAGCAAACGGGAATTTCCAGTAATTTTATTGGTGCTTGAAAAATCCATATTACACCACAGGATGTTTTAGACAACTCTAAGGCTTGAAATAACCTATTACAAACTACATATAAAATCTACCGGTAATACCTCGAAAATTTCTCTTTCTTGATAGTATATTTTCCAATTCAAAAAAAGTTTCTTTTATCAAAAATTCTTAACGTAACGCTGCAACTGATAAAACAAAAACAGAACTGAAACTGTTACTTGTCTTTGAAACGTCATGATGTCTTTCATATTTACGAACGCTGCTTTCCAGCGCTTTGTTTAAATACGCTGCTATAAGAAATAGTTCTAAAAAGAAAAATTAATTCTTGTTATCGGTATGCAAGAAAAAGATTCTGTCACTGGTTATAGGTGCAGATCATGGGAATATCCAGCTCTCAGGTAACTGTTTAGTCATCGGGAGCTGCGCCCTCGTGAAATTATTACGCCCGACGTATAACCGCCCATCGTGTATAAATAGTGATAAAGCACTGTTTTGCTATAAATTATTTCTTAATTAAAGCACGCTTGTGCTATAAATTATTCCGGTTCTAATATGCCCTTAATCTCATACACTAGAAACAGTATAGAAGCGCTCTTTCTTGGTCGCAACAAAAACTGACATCATCGCACGTTAACGCGACGTCATTCTAGCGTAAGTGCTTTAACAGAGACAAGCGTATTAGAATTTGCGATAAATCATTACTGAATTTTTCACTTTTGATAATCATACGTGTATATGACAAATTTATAAATGACTATTTGCAGAAAATCGCAACATGTATTGAAACTGAAACTGCATAGATCTCCATTCTTTGTGATTGTCTTTTGTCTCATACTATTAAATATTTTATGTTTGATATTCACATGTTTTGAACAATTGTTCTTGGTTTTATAGTGAGAAATAGCTATATATAGCTAGAATTAGCTATAAAGCTAATGGATCTGATTAATGGCCTTTTGATATTTTATTTTAAACTTTTAACATTTAGAATTGCAGAACTGCACTATGCTTTGACCATTTACAGTACTGTATGCTAGTAAATACTATTTACTGCTGCTGTAAGACATAACACCCTCACTTGCTTTCATTTTTTCGTATTTACAAAACAAAAACACATTTTCCCAAATTCCATCTTAAAAATTATGGTAAAATAAAACACCTAAAAATGCTACTGTATTTTTGGAAAGTTACTGGAAACAATTTTTTAACCTAGATATACTGTACTGAGTATACTAGATCTACTTTATAACAGTTGCATTTTTACATTTTATCCATTATTACAGGAAGAGCATGTCAATGTGTACAGGATTGTAATAATGTCTTTTACTTTTAGTGATGGCGAAAAATTCAAATTTACTAAATTTGAATATCAAATGAATAAAGATAATAATAGATCTAGAAATTTGTTTTTGAACACATTTATTGCATCCAAATGTTAAATGGTAGGCCTAAACATCTTATGTACCAAGCATCAAACCACAACGGATTGAATCTGATGTTTGCCACAATCATTACATTATTCAGTTTACATCTCCAAGCTGAAACTGAAAGTGGCTATTTGCAAAATACAAGAAATGACCAACACTCCCTATTACTACTGTAACAGTAATTACGTATTTAATCTATACTGTACAGTACATTCGGGATAATACTTACAGTAGACATGAGAAAATATCCAATCTATTAACGCACTCATTCTGCAGAAGCTAATGTCACCAACTTCATGGTGCAACTGAAATGAGATCATTCTTCTTGACTGGCCGTTGCTAAGTTACGTTGGGGTACCATACGGGTCAGATAGATATATAAAATTCCAAACAGAGCTACGACTGAGGGGAAGTAATTACATTAGAAGCAATGCTGAAAAGCTAAGACTATACTCGTTGTCTAACCTTGGTAGACACAAAAAAACGGGGTTCTTCTGTTAAATTTATTAAACTCGAGCAGACTTCAAATAGATCCATCAAAAGCTGTAGTACAGTACAGTAGATCTACATATAGATCTTAAGTAAAAACATGTTAGTAGCTGGACCCAGCCGGTTCTGCCTAGATCTATCCTCAGAATACGACCAAAAAATAACAAAAATGCAATACCCATTAACAGCGTCATCCACGGATGGCTCATCTCATAGTGTGCGTCATCCGTGGATGACTCAGTTACGTATGGTAAGTAAGAAATGTTATAGATCGCCATCCACGGATTGCTCATTATTGATGTTGTTAATGGAAGTCATGGAGAATTAATATGACAGGCAATATAGGCCTACGTACAATATTTATTTTATTTATCTATGAATGTTAAAATTCAAGCATAACATCACAAAAAAAAATTACATCTAAAAACACCTGTTTTCTTATTTAAAAACCATATTCTGACTTCAGATAATTCCCTGTTTAATGTCCATATTCTAAATTTGGCAATATCTTAAACGTCACGCATTTTACGACTCAGCAATTCTGATTGACTGAAAGTCATCTCAAATGATAACCAATGTTAGAAAATAAATTCTAAAAGTGATTCAACCTAATTAATTTCGATAACAAGATGCAGTATAAATGATAATATTTACATATTACTTTGTGTACTAAACACCCCATAACCAGGAAACGAGGAAACGTCGTTACGAGTCAATATTCAGTGACGACCTATAAACGAATACATGAACTTTATAATCATCACTGAATTACCTAAGAGTAAACATACCGTATAGACATGATAAGCAATAAATACTAGTTTTCAAACTTTATAAGATGTAACTACAATGTATCACAAGCTATAAAGGGAGGTAATTAAAAAGAATTGAATCAATAAAACTTTCTATTATGTTTATCAATGTCCAAACCTTTGTCAAATTTTAATGAAAACAATATAGTGAAACTAGTTTTTACCAAGAAATTAATATATCTTACGTTGACAACGAAAAATGTGACAGCCACATTATAAGCAAAGGCACTGGAAACTTTAACGCTACTGGCTTAAATGCAGATATGGTATGGGCCTTTTTGCATCTGTTACCATACAATTTACTGTCATACTCTGCTCAATATATCCGACTTGTTTTCTTGCTCGCTTCGCTCATTTGTTCTATGAAATTAATAAATAATTATATATTCTGACAATTAATTATAGAGTCCCAAAAAAGTTTATTCATCACTATCAACTTTTAGGAACTTAATTCAAAAATCTATATGATTACTAGGTCAAAAGAAATACGAAATCACATTATAAAAATTAGAATATCATCTACAAGTAAATTTATTTCCATAAGAACGTTCAACCATATAATAATATTGTGCTAAATTTTTGGTCCGAATTTCACCCATTCATTTTATCATATCGGTGTCATTCACATTTGGCTCTTTCCGGGAACACTTGAAATTGTGTCATACTGAGCAAAAACACGAGTTCACACACCTCATATTTGTCTTAGCAGCGCAGGACGTCGCGCAACCATTTTTGCTTTTATCTTTTTATTTCATGACGGATTTTAATAAGATAAAAAGTGTCGAAGACAGGAAAACGAGTGCCAAACACTTCGCCCAAATCCCAGTGTGTACGTTACCTACACATTTGGTCCGTGAAAAAAGTTTACGCGAAGTGTTTGAGTATTGAGTTTCTGGCAAGCGTGTTGTGCTGAGAAAAACACTCGTTTTTTTCTGTTTCCGCCCCTTTTATATTATCAAAATCAGTCAAGTAAAATAATTAAGAAAATTATGAGCAAAAATGTTACCTGAATCGAGCAATTTCCCCGTGTGTACGGCGCCAATATGTTACTTGAGTTGGCCACGCCGCTTTTGTTATAACGAGATCCAGCTTTATATCTAGGCTATCTTAAATATCTAAATAATAGATAAACCCTGTCAAACTTAATTGATTGCGAAAGTGAAAATTGATGTATTGCACATAGAATGACATATTATCTTATATCCTTGACCTTATTCATATATTCATATCATGCGTGTTTAATGACATGACTTATTATTTCAGTATTTCTGACATCAATGTTACCGTTGTCGGCTCAAAAAGATGAAGATTTTTAACACTTTGGATAAATTTTGAGTGAGAGGTAAGCTCGGTTTCATAAATTTTAGTTGTTTAATACAGATTTACTATGGTCAATGTTCACACTTTAAGGGGACGCATACTTTGTAATTAGAAAAAAGTGGGTAGGGTATGATAAAATTTACATGCAAAAAAGTACAAGGTTTTGGTACATGAAATGGATACTGTTTCAACTGTTATAAGTACACAAAGGATTGCTCACTAAAATAAAAATGAGAAAACTGAAACAAGAAAGTTATTGTTGTATTACATAAGACTTATTGTGTACATTCAAAGTCAACAATTAAGACTTTTTGATGCGAAAATAATAGTGCTTCACCTTGTCCAAACCTTTATCGATGTCCTACAGATTCTAATTTAAAGAAAGAATGTGAGATATGGTAACTGTCTTGCTTTTCATTTCGCATATGTAAGCTAAAACACATTATTTAGTTTGTTTACAAAGTAGTGCATAAGAAAAGATACGGTGGTCAAGGAATGCCACATTCCAAAACTAAAAGAGTATATTCCCCTTAATACATTAAACATTTATCGTTACAGAAGTCTAGTGGCTTACAATAAGGGCCTAGAAATGTTGCCATTATTAATTTTTATCTTGGTATTCATGAACTACAATGCACTTAAATATCAAAACACATTCAACAAACTTTTGAAAATGTATTGTCTTAAAAATCCCTAAAATAAGGTATGAAATTTGGTTGAGAGGTCCAGTCAATGTGTATATGTGCAAAAGTAACATTCCAATCTTGTTCACAAAAGTTACTAATACACAGCAGGCATGTCAATGATCAAAACTGGACGAATATACAGTTATCCTCACTTTAATGTCATTTATAATTTGTTCTTGAATTCTCCACCATACTTTTCATAACTCTGTTTGCACGAGTTGCACGAGAATGCTGTCATTCACGTAAAAAAATGGGGTCAAATAAGTTGTAAATGCAATATCATCTAAACGTAATTAATGGATTATGCAGTTCAAGATAAACTTTATCTCATAACGTAACGAACATGTATAATATTGTAACAACAACTTTACTTACACTGATTTAAGTAGCAGTCGGTTTATAAGTGACTTTATTGATTCATTTTGTGTTTTGTTATTGTTGTCAAAAAGTATAACGGAAGTGCCTCACAACTGAAGCGGAAACCAGTTTGATGCGCAAAGTAGTCCAATGTAAGTAATATTTATTGACAAATGTCCACAGAAATTAATAATTTTCTAATATTAAAGACGAATATCTGAATAGGATTCATTATTTGATAAGAAATTATAATCATCGACATGTTTTTTTAAAAATCGTACACGTGCTGACACCTAAGTTGTCTCCCGTTGTTTATTAGAGTTACCTTTCGTCCGGCGCAGTAATACATTTGCAGTGAATCGCCGAGAAGTGGGAAAATTAAAAACCATGTAAATAAACTTCAAGATGAGATTCAAGTGATCGCCACTATGCATTTAACCCGCCTGACCTGTGTAGCATGTTACATATCTGTTCTAAGGTATTCGTTGTGTAGAATGTCATGTTATGCCCTTGCAATGCTAATCCCACTCTGACTTTTTTTGTTTACATTTTTATCAATGAGAAATATGGCGTCCATCCCGAGCTTAAATGACGTGGCGTTAAATTTTTACATGTTTAAGCAAACCTGGTGTGTTAGAAAGAAAATCTCATCCCTTCAACATTATTTGGAACACTGTTATTGTAAAAAACCTGTTTTTTCCTTATACAAAAGCTTTATATTTTGTGTAGAATGTACTTTCACAAAGACCTCTGTTTTCCTATTACATTCATAGTACCACATCCTTATCCACAAAATACTGAATATTACAGGTGTCCATCAGTATTATATCAGTTTAGGAATATGTTTTTTATTTTCCCACCATCGATTTCTTGAATATGCACCCCTTCCGCATTTCTGTATGAACTGTGAATGTAGCAATATGCGTCCCCTTAAAATATGAAAAATTACTAAACGGTATCTATGTAAACGTAAAATAAACATGTTTGTGTGTATAAACAATTTTGTGTGTTAGGTTTAAAAATACGTAACATTATTATTTTTTTTAACATTAATATCAAAATGCTGGAGTAAACAATATGTAAACAGATTGCTGTTACAAAAGTCTTTAGACGACATTTACTTGTGTTTCTCTATTGGTCTAAATATAACTAATTTTGACATGACTTCTTATATATATATCACCGGTCAATAGTTCGTGTTATTGACTGGTCTATAGTTCAACACTACAATCTATTGTGCTAAAGACAAAGCTTAAAGAAACAATGACAATTTATTTTTAATGCCACAGTGTAATAATACACTTATTGATCGGAAAATAGCATAATGCTAATGTTATATGTTTAAAAGACCGACTCAGGTTTCTTGTATCTTGTATC
Organism: Mercenaria mercenaria; assembly: GCF_021730395.1. NCBI lineage: Eukaryota > Metazoa > Mollusca > Bivalvia > Venerida > Veneridae > Mercenaria > Mercenaria mercenaria. Next base: position 36,181 of record NW_026460951.1, on the reverse strand, counting down.
TTGTATCAAATCAATCGTTTTGTGATTCTGATCTTGGGCAATTGTTTTGACTGTTGGCCAGTTTGCCATTCAGTAGGTGTATAATATCATATCGAGGCCAAGTTAAGTATATTTTACGAGACGTTTTTAAGTGAGGAAATTATTTAAACAAAAAGAACACTCAGTCATGTAAAATTTGAAAGCTGTAGTTATTATACTTCCTGACAGAGTCTGGAGATCATTTCATTCCAATGGCCTCGTCACTATGACATTGACCTATGGTATATTGACTAAAAACATGTAGTGAAGTCATCACGCACGGGAAATGTTGACGTCCGGTTTTTCTCAAAACGCGCATATAATCACATATTCTATCTTATAAATTTGAATAACAACTCATGATATATATATTTTGTAATTCTAAAGTTATCTTTTATTGTGTTAAATTTGTGTATTTGTGTATTTGTCGATGCCATTGTTAATAAAAATGTGCAGCTGTTGTAGGCTAGTTTTCTGCTGAGATTTCAGTAGATAATGATCTTTGTGTTTTGGTGAATCATAAAATGTTTGGTTCTCAATGACTGTAGTCTTAACTATAGGCGAAATGTAGCAAGTGTATTAATTCTAGTGATTTGAAAAATCTTGCCAATTATAAATCTTTTCCGATATATATTGTACTTTAAACGTTTCCTGTCCGTTAACAATATGAAATAAATGAATGCATTGGTAATATGGTGGCATATTTCTGCATACGATAATCATAAAATTTTCATGAAAAGTGTATGAACTTTCGAGAAAAAAAACAATACTTATCGAGAAAATATTGAATAAGCTTTCGTGAATTTAGAAAACGTTTTCGTAAAAATATTATCTGGTTAATATCCAGACTATTTGTCAAAATAGTGCCCAGTACTGCATAAAGATTACTCTATAAAGACAACTTCTGTTTTCATGAAAAAAAGAAAGTTTCGCTAAAACCTCTTATTTTCGCAAAAAAAAAGTTTTGTCGCCATTTTTCTGCATACACTTAAGTAGATAATTTTCGCGTAAAGTTTAAGTTGTTCGCGATATTCTTCTCTTTTTTTTCTTGAAAGTTTATATCATTTTTATGATATTTTCTAGATTATCGTATGCAGAATAACACAACATTTTTCAAGATAATTTTTTTTCACGAAAACATGCATGGTTTCGCAAAAAATATCTTGATTATTTATTTATTATTACATGTTGTAGTTGGCACAATCGTGATTTTTTTTCACTTAGAACAAGAGTTTCTTTTAATGAAAGGTTTTTTTAAATTTTCACGAAAACTATACGAATTTTCGCGAAAAATATCTGCTTAAGTGGATGCAGAAATTTGGCACCATAGTACTTAGGCAACAAGTGATATTTTATTAATATTTTACTATGATGTCATGTCCGGTCATGTCATCAAACTCGTTCGGGTATAGAGTATCTTTTAATAATGATTGATCTAATGTATAAGCAATGTGAGATATGGACATTTTGAAAACCGTCATGCACTATTACTGAGGTTAGTTCAATAGTCTTTCCTGGTACCGAACTTGTTCTAGTAAATTTGTTTTGGAAGATTCATGAATTGTTGCTCAATAAATGTTATATTCAGTGTGTTTAAAAATAAACTATTGACATTAAACAAAATCGGACAAAAGGCGGTTACAACATATCATACTTATTGCCTAGGTAAACTAGTCAGTACTAACTTCATATTTCGTGCACAGCTGAGCTGGTAACTCCCTAGTTCTTGCTACCATAACTTAACTGACGCTATTCTTATTTTGTGATTGACGCGTCTATCCGTAACATCAAATAAAAATCTTTGAGGCTGAATGTTCTTAGCTAGTAACTCTCGAGCTCAGGCTAGCTCCTAATTCAAACTGACAGTGTGCACATGTACTCTGATCTACAGCCTAAGGAATGTTAGTCTAACAGATGATATCGTTTCAAGTGATCGCCAGCTTCAATTTATTGGACTGAAATACCAGACGACACCTATAGCATTGAATAAAACTGGTTGCAACCGGCCATGCATCTTTAATTCAACAGTCATCCAAGTTTGAAAAGATAGTTCCAAACAATTTTCTTTATTTTCAGGTTGCCCAGTCAATGAGCAATAGACATAGTAAAGCTGGTTTCGTAGTTTCGGTTGGCTTGGATGACAAGAAAGTATGTCCCAGTGTAGTACGACACCAGACTCTGTGCATGGAAGGAAGAAAAAGAAAAAGAAGAGACGAGGAAAAACGTCAGACAGTAAAGAAAAAATTGAAAGTGACCAACCTGATGTCGGCAACATATGTTGTAATCCTTGTAAAAATGTTTCGGGAAATCATATTCCTGCGGAAAAGTTTTGTGTAAATTGCTCTGAATATTTATGCAAATCATGCAGTGACTATCACACTAAACTTGCTGCAACTAGAGAACATTTGTTGCAAGACAAAGAGAGCGTGCCTAAGGATAAGCCCAAGGTCAAGGAAAGGGCAGTAAAGTGCTATTCACATCCTGACAATGTGATAGATCATTACTGTAGGTCATGTGACCTAACAGGATGTCAAGCTTGTATAACTTTACATCATAAGACATGCACGAAAGTGGACTATATGTCGAGTACAATAACTGAACTGAAAGACAGCAAGGCGTACGGGGAATTAAGCGACACATTAAAGCTATTAACAACTGAGCTCGATTTTACTGGAGAAGCGCTCAAATGCAATGAAAACAAGACTGAATTCTTAAAAGAAACAGCAAGAACAGCAATAAAAAAGCAAAAAGATGAAGTTTCAAAAATTCTTAATGATCGGGAACATGAAATTTTGGAAGTGATAGAGAAAATGGACAAAGATAAAAAGACGAAATTAAAGTCAGCATCTGTGCAACACAGTAACTTGATCTCGGAAGTAAATTCGTTGACCTCTGACCTTGAAGAGAAAGAACAACGTGGGAACCTGTTAGAGTTCTTCATTACTATGAAAAGAGACCACAATCTTCTTCAAAAATTGATACATAAATTTCAAGTTCTGCAGAAAGAAAATGAAACACCTAATTATGGATTTGCCCCATCGATGCAGTTGTGCGAGGCGCTGAAGAAAGCCGATGCTATCGGTTCAATTACACAGTTATCTGCTGGGCAGAAAAGACACCTTACATTCCGTAAGGCTATCAGCGTGAAATCAGAACAGGACTGGTATTCCAATTGGGTGGGCAGTGTCTGTGTAATATCGGAAAGAATTCTGGTTACAGCTGACCAAGGTTTTCTCAAGGTAATAAACACCGACACTGGTAAAATTATATTCATTCTGACCGTTCCAAAACTACCAGCAGGTATAACTAAAACAGCGGATAAAGAAATAGCTGTAACAATAAATCAGGAGAAAAAGGTTATGTTTTTCTCCTTTGCAGAAAATGGGGCTTTAAGTTTCGAACGCGAGTTTGAGGCCGATGGGGAATGCAAAGGCATAGCACATACAAACGGAAAGTTAATACTGACATTCAGCAACCCTGGGAAAGTTGAAATTGTTGATATGAAAGGAACAGTCTTGAAATGTTTCAAAGAGGACATGGTTGAATACAAATTTCTAAAATATTGTAGCTACGTAGCGGTCAGCAAAACTAAGGATATATTTCGATGGAAAAGTCATTGCCTTCTATAGGGATGACGAGCTTCGAGAACCATGGGGTATGGTAACAGATGAGAATGGATCAGTTTTCGTCTTCTGCGGAATGTCTTGTAACATACATCAGTTGACAGAGGACTGTACTCAAGTGCAAGTATTGAGAGAAAGGGGACCCGGACCACCGTGTGCAGTAGACTACTGCAGGAAAAGTAAAAAACTTTATGTTGCAAGGCTGGCTGGGGAGCATGTGAATGAATATATTGTAGAGTAGAACATTTATTCTTTCAAATGTACTAAGCAATAAATGACAAACTCACAGGCAACATGACATCTGAATTATTTCTATTTGTAAAAGAAGCTGATTAATTCTTAAAAACAACGAAAAGGTCAGTCATATTTATACTCAATGACGTACAATTAGACGTTTTGAAGACACTCCTGTATAAGCTATTGCTTGGTTAGAACAAACTTTTAACAAGCCAGCTTATTTGCTTCTTCCCATGGAAGGGATTGGCTCTGGCAATATTCAAGCCGCGAGCAGTGTTGTCCCTGTACCATTTCCTTTGGTACAGACATGATGTCTGTATTTTTTCTCTTTATCATTATTGGCAGAAGTTCATCACCATCACCATCATCATCATCATCATCACCACTTTTATAATATCACGTTTAGCAGGAACAGACTTGTCTGGGTATACAAATGCATGCTACTTTTAATAAGTTTTTTTTGGCTAGTATACTTCAAATGATCCATTCCGACATATATTTGATGAACATTGTTTGCATACATCTTCTTTTTTATTTGTGAATTTTCATAGCCTAACTTGATAAACATGATAGCTTTAAGTTTAGACTGTTGTACTGCCCTTCCACTTCAGCAGTTCGAAATATGAGTGCGAAACTATTGTAAATGTAAATCAATAAAAGAACATGATAATTAGAGTAAGTCAGTTTTATTGTGTTACAAATGACTAATGTATACTTGTCAGAATTCTGAGAATCAAGAAAAGTAGGTCCTGGTTCAGGAAAGAAGAATTTTGATGGTATAACTTAAATTGTTGAGTTGGCCAGGCCCGAATTCCGGTCCCCCCCCCCCCCCGCCACAGTTGGCCGAGAAGTGACCCACAATCATTAAAGTTGCACCCAACTATTTTGGCAAAGGAATATTTTCTCAAAGTTTAGACCCAGAAACGCACCAAAGGCCAACATTTCATACCTATACTTCAAATTTTCAAGGGGGAGAACCCCCCCCCCCCCCCCCACCCCTCCCAGCAAAATGAGGGGAGTATCACTCCAGTACCTCAAAATTTAGACCAAAAATGCACCAGAGGCCACCATTTCATACCTTATTTCAAAATTGTCCATGGGGAGAGCCCCTGACCCCCCTAAAATGACAGGGATACCCTTCCCATACATTAAGGTTTAGACCTAAAAGTGCACTAGAGCCCTAGCATTTCGTACCTGTATTTCAAAGTTTTCCACAGAGAGAGCCTCTGACCTCCTAAAATGAGGCGAGTACTCTCATGTATCTCAAAATTTAGACAAACAAGACCTATCGTAGAACACGAAATCCCCCCGACCCCCACTTGATGCATTCAGTAATTGCACAAGGAACAAATTATTTGGTCACGGTACACAAAAGTTCTACTGTTCTGGGTCAATGTGACATTGACCTATTGACCTCTAAATCAATAGGTGTCATCTGCTGGTCATGCCCAACCTCCCTATCCACTTTCATGATCCTAGGCCCAAGCATTCTCAAGTAATTGTCTGGAAACAGTTTTACTGTTGCCGGTCACTGTGACCTTGATTTTTAGGCCAAATCAAAAGGGGTCGTCTGCTGGTCATGACCAACAATCCTATCAACTTTCATGATCCTAGGCCCAAGCATTCTTGAGTTATCATCCAGAAACCCTTTAACTGTTCCGGGCAGTGTGACCTTGACCTTTGACCTACTGACCTAAAAATCAATAGGGGTCATCTGCTGATCATGATCAAGATCCGTATCAAGTTTTGTGATCCTAGGCCCAAGCATTCTCAAGTTCTCATCAAGAAACAGTTTAACTGTTTGGATCAGTGTGACCTTGACTTTTGACCTACTGACCTCAACATGAATAGGGGTCATCTGCTGGTCATGACAAACCTCCCTAACAACTTTCATGTTCCTAGGCCCAAGCATTCTCGAGTTATCATCCGAAAACCGTTATACTGTTCTAGGCCACTGTGACCTTGACCTTTGACGTACTGATCTCAAAAACAATAGAGGTCATCTGCTGGTCATGACTAACCCCCATATCAACTTTCATGATCTTATGCCTAAGTGTTCTTGAGTTATCATCCGGAAACCGTTTAACTATTCCGGCCACTGTGACATTGACCTTTAACCTACTGATCTCAAAATCAATAGGGGTCATCTGCTAGTTATGACAACCTCCCTACCAATTTTCATGACCCTAGGCCAAAGTGTTCTTGAGTTATCATCCGGAAAGGGATTGGTTTACATACAGACCGACCGACATCTGCAAAACAATATACCCCTCCTTCTTCGAAGGGGGGGGGGGGGGGCATAAAAATGCAGCAGAGGCCAACATTTCATGTCTGTGTATCAAAAACTTTAAGGGGGTAGACCCCAATCTTCCCCCAACACCAAAAGAGGCCTCCCTTCTATACCTACGCCCTCTTGACGCTATGCACCTCGATGATGACGCCTTTGTTCTAAATATAATTATCCGTTTATTAAAGTCATCGCATCGTTCAATACGGAATACTTGTATCCAATACGGAAATATATTGCACAGTAACTTGGAATAGATGCAAATCCCTGATTTGAAGAGAAAAATAGGTATATACAAATATGGCTCATTTACTTTCAAAAAGTAAAACATAATCATCATGTAGTTATATTTCCAAGTAAATAAATTGTCAACAATAAGACATAATTTACAGATATAGTGGACGCAACTTGACCCCGATGGTTGACCTTTGTATTATAATACATAATGAGGCACAACCTATTATTAAAAAGGAGTGTACATAAAACACAGCTGCATGAGAAAGTGGAAATATAAATGTGTGCAATTATAAATTAAGGTATTGGAAAGTTTTAACTGATCAAATGCAAGTATACATACTTTGATACTGCACTGGATACAAATATATTCCATATAAATATACATGGCTACCCTCATCACCCTTTATTTCTACAATGAAGTATTCGATATGAATAATCAGCCAAAGGTCAACCATCGCGGTCAAGTTGCGACTTCTATACAACGATCAAATTTGTTTGACGTCATTTTGTGACTGTTGTGTGACGCATAAAACAAGAGAACAATCATAAAATTATAAAATAACGCTGAACATTCTTATTTATTCTAGTGTTTTTTTTCTGTCTCATGGGTGAAATCAATATAAATCAAGGTGTTCTACACCTTCATAGCCTCCCACGTGATGACAATCGGCAATATCCGTCCGATTACGTATTCTCGTGTGTTACTTCGATATTCTTCGGCCATAATCGTTGATAAGTGGAAAAATAATTTTTTTCGTAACAACAAGAAAATAGCGGCATTGCACCTGAAGAATACGAAATGAAACAGATGTATTTTCGAATGCCATTACGACTCCACTGCCTAAATTTAGCTTTGCTAATTAATTAATGAGCAACGCCGTGAGAAAACCAACAGTGGCTCTGCAACCAGCATGGATCCAAACCAGCCTGCGCGTCCGCTTTTAAGGCTTTTTAGGCTTTTAAAGCAAACAGCATGGATTCTGACCAGCCTGCGAAGGATCCATGCTGGTCGAAAAGCCATTATGTTGGTTTTCTCATGGCGCGGCTCTAATAATAATTGAACTTCCATCGTTAATTTTCGGTAACGATGCGCATATAGTTCCCACGGAATTCATGATTTGCCTTTCGCCTCTTCTTGCTGCATGAATCTGTCAACGTGTTTGTTCATATGTACTATTTCCCATTTCTTCATCCAAGGACCTTGAATTGTTGTATCAAACTCTTCTTCCTCAAGATCCTAAAATACAAAAAATATGAGAACTACCTAGAAATATTCATTTGCACAAGGAATGATACCAAGGTAGTCAGGCAAGTTTTGAAATTTAGACATAATACACCTTGTGAATCATAAGACACCATATGAAATGAGGAAAGCACGGATGTAAAAACTACCAGCTAACAGTCACTAATAGTCGTAATCACCGGATATACGGTCTGTCTAAAAGAGAAGCTATAACGAGTTAAAGTGAAGGATACCATCGCCTAACATTAACCAGGAATCATTTGGTTTTAAACAGTCTGGAGACAAGTGCAAAACCTACTTCTAACTGGCTGATCCTGTTTCTTAAACTGAGATCATGTCGTATGTTCATATACCGACAATGAAATGAATTCATATCTGATTTTGTTTTCTTACCAAGCCAATCTCGGCTCACCTCTGAGGTTAGAAAAACCCGACTTTAAAGCATAGGTATTTAGGATCTATTTTAACAGACGCTTATGACTGATGCCAGTCTATGATAATCTGCCTCTGGTTGTAGTTGCAAATAGGAATATCCGGTTTGAGAGTAACTGTTTTAGCTGAACGAAGGCAACTATGAAGATATTTTGGTATTTAGCGATTTTACCTAAACTATATATAATAAGTGTACGAATCGTCAATTGCCATTAAATGCACGAGAGTCTTTTGGCATGGGGGATGCCAGATGGGTTTATCCGGCATGGGTAGACACACCGGAAATTGAAGTCCGGTGTACAAGAATAGTTGTTCCTGGACGCTATCTTGGAACTGGCCAATGTAAAAATGCATTCCGGGACTAGTCTCCAAAAATATTTTTTTAATTTTCAGATCAAGTGAAGAAATCAAAATCCATTTACAAGTCTACTTACTGCTTTACCACCTTTTATATACTCTGTCTGTACAATGTGTCTGTTAACCGCATCAGATGATGACCAATCTATTTTAAAATTTGGATCTTTAGAGCTTCTCATAACAACTCCATCTTTCATTCCCCATAGACCGGCTGGGTCACTAGCTCGCTGCCATCTTAAATCGACGCTCCATCGGATACCTTCGGAAACGTTCGGTAAACTCCGGTGTGGAATCATATTGTTGAAGAGCACCAGTCCGCCACATTTTACCGGCAAAAGTCTGCGGTCTCGCTCCAAATCAACTTCTGTGGTGCGAAAAGAAAAATTATAATATAAAAGATGTTTGCTTACATAACTTGTTCCAAGTAAAAAACTATATACTATTATGTTTCAAGTTTTCGACCAGTGTTCACTAAAACTTCTCATTGAAAGTAATTCGGGCATCTTTTTTTTATAATAAAACCAGTTATTTGAGAATTAAGTTTTGAAGGTTAGAACAGATTCCGCGCGTCAGCTAGTAATAAACTATTTTTGCACAGCAGAGGTTCGTCTTGGCGCAGTACCCTGGTTCGTCTGAAGACTATGTCATGATGACGACAATAAGCATATTTCTATGCTAATGATTTTAAACAGTTATTTTATGATGACGAGGTGGATATCCAAGTTTATGGACCATTGTAATATTTAACGAAGCCGATAGGCGGAAGAATATCACCTTGGTCGGGTCTGTTGGATATTCACTGGTATTATCATAGAGTAAGTATTTTATTCTATTACAGCAATGAAAAAGAGCAGTATCGCTAGTACAATTATTGTTAGATAGTTCATGTGAAAAAAATTAATGACCGTCAACCCTGTTCTAAAACTCCCGAAATGCAAAAAAAAAAAAAAAAAAATGTCAAAAGTTACAATACTCTGGTTAAAAGTTTGTTACGCTATGGTATGCAAATGTACCTTCCATGTAAAATAAAAAAGGGATATAATAATAGTAGCTCGATCTGGGGTGCTGTATTCGGCTCAAGTTGAGTTTGCCAGATCGGATCTCACGAGGCGCGCGAGCGCCGAGTGTGATCCGTCTTTGCAAAATCAATGAGAGCCGAATACAAAATCCAAGATCAAGCTACTGCAGTAATAACCCTTTTATTATTTACCTTCTTTTTGTTTTTTGTTTCGTTATCGAACAAAATCCTAAATGTTTGTCGATGTCAAAATGGAAATGAGTGAAGTTTTTGTGTGCGCTGTTTATAGAACTGTGTCATGTCATGCATATAAAATTAAAGTAGTCGGGCAATGTACAATACAAAAGGTACGATGCGGATTTTTTTCTGCCTTTTCGTATTTACTTGTGAAATACAAGCTGTATTTTGACAGAATCTATAACGGTATATAAAAAAACCTATATGTACCGACCATAAGAAAGATGATTATATACTCGCTTCTATTCTGCAACTATTACTTCAAATATTTTCATGAAACAACCTTTCTTCTTTTAGGTTAAACGTTGAAATCATTGGAATTTTTCGTATACATCACTAGAAAGAAAGTTTTACCTAGCGTTTTCTGCATTTCGTCCTCTTCAAGCATTGTATAAAAAGTATCACCCCAGCAACACTGGTGAGTAGCTACACGTCCACTTCTATGACCTTTGTCAGCTACCTGAAGTATATAGAGGATATTTGTTTGTTTTGAGTGAATATGGAATATATCTCACTGAGAAGTGAGAAAATTTCAAATATTTTCACGAGCGCGTAGCACGAGTGAAAATGTGAACATTTTCTCACTTCGAGGTGAGATATATTCCATATTTACGAAAAACAAACAAATTTTCTTTTTATTTTATGCTCAATCACATTGAGATGTGCATTTTGCAACAATTTTTAATCTCAGCGCGGGAAACAGACGCGCGTAAACAGACATGACATCAGACGTGTTGTGACGTTATAAAGACGCACACAACATAAAGTTCCATTTTATTTTATTTTTTGCTGCATAACGTTATGAAATTCTTATTAAGTAAAATGATTTGAATCGAGAAATATACTATAAAGAACAAAGAGCGACTACAATTTTCATCCAGTTTTAAGCAAATAATTTAAAATTCATACACAATGTATGAGGGGGCGGAGCTATATTTCTCACAGTGTGAAAATATTTGACTGATAGAATACAGTATTTCATTAGTTAGCATAAAATAAATACAAATTACTCCGATTATACGTCTTGCGATGTTATTATATTTTCGAGTCATTTGGGACGCGGTGGACTGCATTCAATATTTACTAAAATAGAATTCCCCTTATGCCGGTACTAGAGGCGTGAGAAGTGTTGTACGTTTCATTACCTCTCATGAACAGACTAAACCAAACCGAGTCTGCTATCCATTTACTTGTATGTATTCTATACGGCTACAGGATTTTTTAAAAATATTTTATAGCAAAACATTTTTTAGCACCGAAAGTATTTAGCGTGTAAGACAAACTCCCAACGGGAAAGGCTTGAGTAAACTTGCGCATTCAATTTCTTACATTAAAGGTATTAAGATTTTGTCAGTCCGTGCAAGCCCACGATGAATATGCAAGGATTTACATTTTATGACAGTTTGTTTAAAAAAATAATACAATTATGTCATACCTCTAAACAACCATTCTCTTCATTGGCGTCTACAAATGGAATCCATGCTGTAGGTATGAGCATATTGTACGTGTCATTGTCCAGGTAAGATACATCTACAAAACAGACTAAAAGGTTATACTTTCAGAAAATGAACAAATAAACCGCTCATACGACTCATTTACAACTTAAACATATTAAAGATTGTACTTTTAGAAGATGAATGAAAAACTCTCCCATTGCATTTGTGACGGATGATGCTTCACTTGCGGGGAAAAAGTAGTGTATTTTTTCAAGGTGTGTGAAAGAGAAAGATGTATATCAGAAAACTGATAAATATGACTCCTGTGTCTTTCTTAGTTTTCATTTACATGTGTTTGTTATTTAAAAAGTGAACTTGTTTTTTTTTATCAATATCTAATTGTTCTTTGCACGTGACTGCCGTATTCCCGAACAACAGTCGGAGATACCGGACTATTATCGAACGGAAAAGAGCTCCTGCCTCGCATCGACTATGGGTCAGACTTGTTTCTTAATCTCACTGAGATAGCGAGATGCAATAAAAAAATAAACAAACTAACCTTGATGCCAAGGCACTGTTGTAACAATATTCCTTGGGACTTTTGTGCGTAAATTCCATGCTGGATTCCCTGCAATATCGGGGCCTATCAGCTGTTCTACGAGGTTTAGTAGTCTTTCGTTCGACCATATATCTTTCAAAGCCTGTAATGAGTATTAGAAGTATTTGCTACACCGTGACTGTAGATAAAATGTCATTTTATGCAACTCCTTCATGATCATACTGATGGACAAAAAACATGAGGAAGAAACACCTTGTTTACTAGTACTCTCTTCTACTGAAACATGGTCAGATTTAATATTTAAGAAAATATATGCAATGTATCTTTCTCAAAATAAATCAATGATAACATTGAATGACAGAGGTAGATTCAGTTCCTATAATAGTTTAAAAAGACAAAATAAATTTGATGTTGAAGTATTTATTAAATGCCTGTTTTAAAACTCAGTCTAAACTAAACTATTGTAGTAGTGTTGATTATCTCTAAGACTTTGAGTACAAACTTCAAAATGTAACGTTATTTAAAACGATGGTCGGCCTTGGGTTTTGAGGTCAGACGTCATGTATGTCCCGCATGAAGTTTCTAAATACTTACCTGAGGTACTGCCCCAAGTTTTGAACAGATTATGTTGGCTCCCGCGAACTCACTCTCAATTTTCGTCAGTCTCTCTGTAAATCCACACTCCTCATATAAATCTGAAAACAAAACGACATACATAAATACTCCTTTAACAACACATCCGAAGAGCGGATACCTCTCTATAAAGGAAATTATTTTATTTTCTGTTATAACTAAATTAACCTCTTCAGAGTACATGTAAACTATGTGTACATGAAGCATATTTTATTCTTGTAAACGTTGTTCGCTTTAGAGAAGTTGAATTATATTTCATGAAGTATGATTTCATGTTTATATACTTCCTTTCATATTTTCAAGATTTCTTTTGTAGATGCCAAATGTTCGATTTACTACGCCTGTAATATCTAACTCTTCGTAAAGGAGACGCATATTATTATGTTGTCAAAACAAACTGGTTCGACGGATATAGTTACAAATATCTGCAGACGATAACACGGGAAGCGTGAATGGTGATACGTATCAGAGAAGCCACAGAAAAAATATTTCTACAGAACCTTTTTGGCGCTTTTGAATCAAACGCAGGAGGATTGAAGATGAATATTTTTTCTACAGTGAGTGAAAGGTTTGAATCAAAACCTACAATGTGAAAGTCAGTTATTAAGCGGAGAAAAACGTACTTTTTATTTTTCCCGCTTTGAACAGTTTCTGTGCGAGGTCGTCCACTATTTGGTTGATACAATCTCTCGCAGGCTGTAATTCTTCTTCCGTGAAGAAGTCTTCTATCACCAGGTAGCCCTAAAAGCAGCATGATATTAGGACAAGGTACTATATGCAAAGAAATGAAACTTACATAATGCCGCGAGCTGGAATGCACAATCGTTGCCGTCATTACGTTTCCCATAGACAAACTAAATAAATATTTGAGCAGCACCACGAGAAAACCAACATAATGCGTTTACGACCAGCATGGATCAAGATCCGCGCAGTCTGGTCAGGATCCATGCTGTTCGCTAACGGTTTCTCTAATTGCAATAGGCTTTGAAAGCGAGTATGTTGGTTTTCTCATGGCGCGGCTCATTTCTTAAATAAAACTTGGGGCAGCGAGGGTAGAAAGCTGCATTTATAAAAAAGGCATCCTTTAATCAACCCCATACATCTTCAAGTCTGGACCACAGCAAAATTTCAGTTTAACACAAATAGAGAACTGCGTTAGTTCGAGATCTGAATTTATCTAAATCACGGACTTTGAATTGCAAAACGGAAAGAAAACCTCATTGTCCTTTTCTAGCGTACATTAAGATAATCAACTTCAGTCGTATACCTTTATGGAGTTTTGTTGGACATAAGAGTCACAACGACACAAGACACATGCCATATGCTGACTTTTCCTGTTTGACAGTAGAGCTAGACCCTAGGTACCCATCCGGGCATTATTTCAGCTAAGTCAGCTGGATGGCTTCCTCACATGAAGAATTCTACACCCCGAGCAAGGTATCAAACCAACATCAGTATATGGAAGTGATTCGAAAGCACCACTTTACCATGGAGGCCTCCTTAAGGTATTTCAACACTTATATATGAGCTGCGCCATGAGAAAACCAACACAGTGCGTTCGCGACCAGCATGGATCCAGACCAGCCTGTGCATCCTCTGAAAGCGAACAACACGGATCCTGACCAGACTTCGCGGATGCGCAGGCTGGTCTGGATCCATGCTGGTCGCAAACGCACTATGTTGGTTTTCTCATGGTGCGGCTCATATATAGGTTTTCATATCATTAACAGAAGTTACGACATTTCTATGGACACAGATCCGTCAAAACCGACTGTTTCCTCACAGACATGCTACCCAATCTACTCGATCCGACTCCGCAAATGACCAACAAGGAACAGATCCAGGATTTGGTTTTAAAGGAAAGGTGAACTTTCTAGGAGGTCTATGTGTATGCATTATGCCCAAGTTTTGGTAAATATACCGCAAATGACGTATTTTATATGGTTTTAGCATGACTGCTTGACACAAATTCATCTCTTAAATTTCTAAATTTTCAACAAGCAACCCTACAAGTTTTTTTTTATTTGACTGTCGTCCAGTCCCACCATTGCAGTAATTATTGATTCTGACGTTTAGGCTATTAAAGTAAGTTAGGGACAGGCCCTCATTACACCCTCGTTAGCAACTACGTGTCTCGAACCATGGGGTCCTACATATGCAACTGGTAGGCTACAACACTACAGTATTTGGTAAACCCAAACAATACTTACATTTTCGAAATACTGTCGGATCAGATCTTCGGGTAATTGTCCAGGCTTTAGCTCCTTCGGTTGTGGCAACATCGCTCTTACATCAAACAATTCCGGGCGAGCTTTATCTGTATACCCTGGAAACTGTTTTTCGTCTGCATCACCTTTTTGTTTATTTACGTCCGCCATTTTACCTTAAGTTGTATGATTGTACATTTGTAAATAGCCAGTGATAATACAAAGTCCTACATCGTAGATATAACCATCGGCCAAAGTAATTCAACAGTTTGTTTTTCGCATATTAACATATGTATACATGAAAGAAGACACACGGACAAGACAAGTAACAAGTAAATATAGATTGATATTACATAAGGAAAGGTTACTAGGTAACGATCAATAAACACATGTCGCACATCGTATCTACATGGTACGTAAGCATGATAGTAAGAGACAAATGTTGTTGGTAGAAGATATTCTAACAATCACTTTACAATGGCATCGACCTTTCCGACCGGAAGAGAGAAACCACTTTTTTTAAACCAAGTTGGAACAAAATCTGAAATATGTGATTGTTAACCAAAACCAAATATGAATGGTTTTAAGTTATGAAAAGTAAAAAAACATCATGACGATATGTATACATGTCAATGATTTATCGTACTATGTTTTTTTCAAATAACCACATTATAAATTCGTCACTGACCTCAGTGTCTGACCTTAGACGGGTTCATTGAACGGATAGTGACGTTTGAACAAATATCGCATTTATTAAATTAGCAGATTGAGTTTGAAAACATTGACTGGACATGAGCACAGTAGGTAAAGGAGAATGGTTCAAGACAGAGATTCAAACCGGCTTGTGCTGTCGTATATACTGTCTGGGCTATCCAAACGCTTCGATAACATGATGCAGCTTTAACAATTATATTTTCATTTATTACATACTCTTTTCTTTTTCACCTTTGAAATATTTTAGATCATATTGGTAGATCTGGCTCTTTGCTAAAGTTTTATCCGGGCAAACACCTTTATTTATGATCTAGTTATTAAGATGTGTATTCGCTTAACTGTGATATCGCCTGACTATGGTACACTGTTTACTGCAGCTCAGTATTTATCTCGTGTGGAGTGAGTGAGATACTTTCTTAGTTCACCTTTTCTGACATGCATAAGACTTTTTAACATTTTACTAACCCGCTAAACCCTTACTTCCCGCCGAAAATACACCGTTCCTTTGCAGTTACATATTGGGGAAGGTCTCGAGACTACTCTTAATTTTATCTTGTACTTAGAGATAATAATTTCAAAATAGGATGGGATGTCTACTTGGGTACCATAACCCAATTATTTGTCTAAATAATGACAATGGACACTTTTATTTGCGCGTTTGTATTTGTTAAAATGGAGTTTTGTATTTAGCCTTATGTATGTTTTTTGTGTATTATACAGGCTTTCATGCTTTGTGATGGCTTCTTCGTAACGATCGGATAAAGGTATATAAACCGTGATCTGACAATCCTAATGAGTTCTAATCGGGTGCGTGACGTAATTTAGCGTGTGTCGTTGCATTAATTCTTTTTTTAGTTCAGTATTGTCAATATTATTCAGGCTATTTGCCGGCCCGAACCCTTTACTGCATGTGAACTAAATCCTGATATATATTTGCCGGCCCGAACCCTTTACTGAATGTGAACTAAATCCTGATATCTATTTGCCGACCGAATCCTTTACTGTATGTGAACTAAATCCTGATATATATTTGCCGACCCGAACCATTTACTGTATGTGAACTAAATCCTGATATATTGCCGACCCGAACCCTTTACTGCATGTGAACTAAATCCTGATATATATTTGCCGACCGAATCCTTTACTGTATGTCAACTAAATCCTGATATATATTTGCCGACCCGAACCCTTTACTGCATGTGACCTAAATCCTCATATATATTTGCCGACCCGAACCCTTTACTGTATGTGAACTAAATCCTGATATATATTTGCCGACCGAATCCTTTACTGTATGTCAACTAAATCCTGATATTATATTTGCCGACCCGAACCCTTTACTGCATGTTAACTAAATCATGATATATATTTGCCGACCCGAACCCTTTACTGTATGTGAACTAAATCCTGATATATATTTGCCGACCCGATCCCTTTACTGCATGTGATATATTTGCTACCCGAATCCTTTACTGAATGTGAAGTAAATCCTGATATATATATATATATATATATATATATATATATATATATATATATATATATATATATATATATCCCCGAACCTTTTACAGCATGTGAAGTAAATCCTGATATATATTTGCGACACGAACACTATAAGTATGCGTTTGAACTAAATCCTGATATATATTTGCGACAGAACCCTTTACTGCATGCGAACTAAATTCTGATATATATCTGTACCCTGAACCCTTGATATTATATTTTGCCCATGCAAATATCGCGCAAGTTCAATTTTTTCACCGCGTGTATATATTTCGTCATGTGAACCGGACATAAACCGATATTTAAAACCAAGCATTAGGTTAAATTGTGCAACACCCACCCCTCTCCTAGCACCAGCTTAAGTGGAACTTTATTATAAACAAGTAAAATTTTGACGCAGAGCATCATGTCGCCGGAGAGCTGTCGGATAATATTTTGAAGATTAGATTGGAAAAAAAGGCTAATAAAGCAATAACTGCTATTGCGGTGCATCGCATGCCGTTGAGAGGCTGAAAAACGTCGCATCCTTGGTGAAAATACCCTAAAACCGTTACCCTCTTACCATCTTAATCTTTTTTCTTTGTTTACAAAACCCGAGCTAAGCCTTGTTCTGAAACCCACGTGCCAGCATTCTCACGAATAAGAACGGAAATCTACGACGGCAAATATTTTTCACATTTTCAAACAATGAATGCAAAAGATTTCTTGTAATCGAAACATTTCAACAAATTATATTATATTATATATTTTATCATGAATGGCCCATAGTTTGGCAATAAAGTAAAAAAGAATCACGAAATTTATAGACTTTTCTTACAGGTTGAAGGTCAGTAATTTTGTCTCATATAAAAAACGACAACTTCAGTTCGTCTTTACGTATCTTTATAGAACATCACTTTTTCCTACACCTATTTTTCATGAAAGTTCTATCATAAATTAACGACAAAAATGAAAAGAAAGTAGAGGGTTGAATAGTTCCTAGTGAAATGCCAGTCGGTTGTGGTCTGCTACCCTAAAAATGGCGCATATTTGCTCTTGTCCGCACAATAAACCTCTACTTTCGGTTTAGATCTGCAAAACTTGCCATGTGGGGTGTATAAGATGACATTGGTAAAAATAGAAATCTGGCCAGATGATGGCAGAAATGGGCTACTTTGATTAGAATCTGATAGAAAATGAAAATGTTATTGCAGTTTTGTTGAAAATGAGGATAAAACCCAAAAATATCACATTTTCACTGTTTTGAGTGTATTTTTTTTCAAAAACTGCATATTTATAGCCTGCTGATTGCTAATTTATGGCCACCAGTGGTAAATGTGAACATATTTAACAGTTTAAATGTGTAATTTGTATGCAGATCAGAATAGAAAATGTCAAAACAGGGCAAAACAAGGCTGCATTAAGGGTATTTGCTTCAAAATTATGTCCTGATAGCTATTTTTGACAAATTTTAAATCTGACGCTTTGTCTTATGGTACTGAACTTGAATGTCATAAAACCTTAGAAAATGTTGATATCAAGCTAAAACCTTTATTTTTTTCATGCATTTAGGTTTCTTGTACATTTCAAATGAAACTGGCACAGTGTCAGAGAAAAAAAAAGTTTTTCTTATAAGATGACATAAGATGACATTGGTAAAAATTGAAATCTGGCCAGATGGTGGTGGAAATGGGCTACTTTGATTAGAATTTGAAAGAAGATGACAAATTTATTGCAGTTTTGTTGAAAATGAGAATAAAACCCCAAAATATCACATTTTCACTGTTTTGAGTGTTTTTTTTTTTCAAAAACTGCATATTTATAGCCTGCTGATTGCTAATTTATGGCCACCAGAGGTAAAAGTGAACATATTTAACAGTATAAATGTATAATTTGTATGCAGATCAGAGCAGAAAATGCTAAAACAGGGCAAAACAAGGCTGCATCTAGGGTAACTGCTTCAAAATTATGCCGCGACAGCTATTTTTGACATAATCTGAGGCTTTGTTTTATGGTACTGAAAATGCCATAAAACCTTAGAAACTGTTGATATCAAGCTAAAACCTTGTATTTTTTCATGCATTTAGGTTTCTTGTACATTTCAAATGAAACTGGCACAGTGTCTGAGAAAAAAAGTTTTTCTTATAGACATACAGACACTAAACAGAAAAATGGCGCAAAAAAAATGGTAGTCGTATAATGGCGGATACAAATAGTCCTCAGTTTTTTTTTGCTCTTTAGAGCTAAAATCACATGACATATCTATGCTTGAGGTGTAGGTAGCATTTTCATAATGAAATAACAACATGACAAAATTTTTCATGGAAACTTAGAGCACACACCACCAGTATAATTTGGGGTCTTATTTTTTAGCTGATTTTGCAGTTTGTGTGTTTGACTGAAATTATTTTTCTTGCATCAAATATGACCCCCACTTTTCTTTTGATTTTTATTTAGCACTGACAATATTCTTTAAGAAAATGTAGGTTACAGACATTTAAAATGGGTCCTGATGTGTGCTGCGGCCATTGGAAAAAGGTCAATTTTATATAGAATAAAGAACAACAACTATTTAGTGTGTTATAACCTTTAAACATGAAAACATTTCATCAACGACTCATTTCATGCAGAATGTATTCAAGCAGTGAAAAAGTGTAATTAAAGCACCCGGTCTACAAGTGTTGAGCGGATGTATTGCGTGTACTTAGCACTTAATTAAGTGACATTTTCAGCCTGTCGATTCTGTTGTTTCTGTGATAAAAACGAGTAAAACGCAGGTTTCAGGACACTAAATTTAGTCTGCTTTCATTATAAGATGATACGGCATGCCTGGGCGATGTTTATTATTTCAATTAAGAAATAATGAATATGTCCCTATATATACGCACTCGAGATTTAATTATTACGCATCCAAAAACCTGTCCATATTTTATTAACTGAAAAAAAAAATGCTGTAACATATTTATCATTTCGATTCTTACCACACAAATTCTTCGCATTTTACAGAGATATGCTGTTAAAATGGAAAACGTTGCATAACGGAATTTTCCTGTATTCAATAAATTTTAATCAAAAGTATCAAGTAGTTAGGCTGCAGGTCTGATTCAAAGTTTATGTAGTCTATGCACTGCACTGCAATATGCACACCAGAACATTGCGGCATGTATATATACTGGAGTATCTATCTATCTTCCGGATATTATTAGCAGATGCGTAATCAGTAGTATGGAAGAGCATAAGTGTCAGGTGTATGTTATTTATTAACTAGAAATTTTAGGTTACTAACTCGAAATTTCGAGTTACTAAATTTCGAGTTAGTAAGTAAAAATTTCGAGTTACGTATCTCGAAATTTCGAGTCATTAACTACAATAGTTTACGTTGAAGTATAGGTCCTTGCCAAGGTGTATCCAGGTCATATAAATAAGATGACCGGGCAGCGTTTGCTCATAGACAATATAACTATTTCAACCATGTTTATTTATTTGTTTATTTTAGTTAGGAGTCTGACCAAGATCTGGTACCTGGACAAATCTAGATCTTGGGGAGAGGTCATAGAAGGTGACCGGGAAGTATTCAAACTTAGAATATTTTACTATTTTGACCATATCTGGAAGGTGTTCGACCTAGTTCGAGCCTTACCACCTGAACATACTATACATGTAAATGAAAGTCAGGATACAGTTTGAAATCTGGAGTAGCTCTAGAGGCTATGGTAGGTCATACATTGATATATGGTAGTATATGTTTAAGTCCCTACATGTTTGATACAATAATGGACGCATAGATAGATGATTCCACTTGTAAGAGTCAAAAATCGTCCTATATATTTTTGGCCTTTGACAGACGGACAAACCTTCAAATTTTGCTGATAAAAGGGCAAGATTGTAGCTCGAAATTTCGTGTTATTTACTCAAAATTTCGAGTTACGTAACTCGGAATTTCGAGTTTATAAAAAACGCATCTGGCACTAATGCTCTTCCGTACAGTAGACTACAAAGGAAATATATTTACAAAGTATTTGCAGTGAGATGTCAAAGTGAGAAAGTGAGACAAAAACAGTTACGTGTTGGATATACAGACTAGAGTAGTAAAATCAGGTTGTGAAACGCACTTTGCTGCAGCTAATTGCATGCATGTTGGCATACTGCCTGCAGCGTAGGCAGGACAATTTCAGATGGGAGGTTGTTCCATAAGACCAGAGTACTTGGAGAAAAAGGAAAATTTGTAATATTGGAAACTGTATGGATTTGTCTATAGGCTAGTGTATGTGTGACGAGTCGGTCTCCTTGGTATCTCAAAATATGCTAGAACAGGAATAGCTACTAGTGATTGCACAATTTTGTAAAACATTATTAATTTTGCATCAGTTCGTCTATTCTCCAAAGATCTTTAAACGAAAGAAGACACTAAATGTGGAATAGTTGTAGAATGTCTGGAATTATTTTAGTAGAATCGAGTTGACATTTGATGCCTACAACCGAGAAATTGTAAAATACGTACATGACCAGATATGGATGCACAGATGTTGAACTGGAAACGGCTGAAACATTTTCTTACGGTAAAATATAAACAGATAGATTTATAGAAATATGTTAGAAATACCTTGTTTCAGAAAATGTCATGTACTTTTTACTGCTACTACTTAGCATTGAAAAAGTCGAGTATTTAGTCTGCATATAACGGAAGTAGAGTTGAATCTCGCATCTTTCTCGTGTGCATTTCTCATATACCAGAGCAGGGGCGGCTCTAGGATTTTTTCCAGGGGGTGGGGGTCCAGAAGGGGGAAGGTGCCGCGGGAGGGGGTATACCCCGCTTGCCGGTGGGGGTACGGGGCCTCCCCCAGATAATTTTTGTTTCTCAGGGTCAACGGAGAGCGAATTTCGAGCGTTTTAGAGTAAAAACAAAACAGGAATCTGAATCCCATCAAAAATGTAATCATCACTTCGAAAATTAGAAATCCATTATTATTTTACACATTTTCCCATGATATGAAAAAGCATAGCGAGCGTACGGATGAGCAATGATGAAAAATTCATACCATTTTAAATCACCGTTATTCGGGTGTACCGTTCTAGACAAGTTTATTTATCCTTGAATTGAATTTACGATGCACAGCAAGTTATGTTTGGATTCTCGGTACCGCAGCACGTTATGAGTTTTGTACTATTTGTTCAACTGAAGGAGTGCATCGAATTCATTTATTCTTGAATTGATTTCACAACACTATTATACACAAGCAAGTATTGTTTGGATTCACAGTGCCCGCAGCAGCAGTACGTTATAATTGTAAAATATGATTTTTGTACTGTTTGTTCAACTGTGAGAGTGCAGCTTTAAAAGTTTTCACCATTAATTTTGAAAATTCTAGGGAGCTGTGGGGGGAGGGGGGGGGGGGCGTGGGGGGGATGCCCAGACCTCGACCCCCACTCTGGATCCGTTCATGCCAGAGGTCTATGACACGTGAATTGTCCAATAATTACCTGAACCCAGGTTCACGATCGAAAAACTAGGATTAAGGTTTAGAATTAGGCTTCCGGACAGTCAAACGCCTTTAAAAACTCACCATTTTCAAAGAACTGTTACACATGTTCGTTTTGATTCATTTGCAATAGCGTGCGAGTATTGAAATTTCACATAACTAAGTCGAACACAGTTCTCAGGAATTGTTTATCTTTATTTCTTTATAAATGCAATTCATTTTCAGAGGGAGAAAACTTTTTCTCGACTGATACTTAAAATATCCGGAAAAAGTTATCTCCCTTTGAAAATAAATGCCACTTGTACTTAAAATATTCGGAAAAAGTTGTCTCCCTTTGAAAATAAATGCCATTTGTACTTAAAATATTCGGAAAAAGTTATCTTCCTTTGAAAATAAATGTCATTTGTACTTAAAATATTCGAAAAAAGTTGTCTCCCTTTGAAAATGAATGCCATTTGTAAAGAAATAAAGATAAACATTTGCTGAAAACTGTGTTCCACCTTGTTATGTAGCCTAATTCTAAGCCTTAACGATCGATAAAATAATTTTTTCGAAAGTAAAATCAGGTTTTTTGAATACTTACCTATATTTTCGAGGGAAAACAAGTTAGTGGGCGTAAACTATAGTTTACGCTCGTGAACCCAAGTTTAGGTTCGAAAAAATTAGGTTTCTCGATTGAACTACGAATTTCGGTCGTTATCCTAAGTTCACGAGCGTGAACCTATGTTTACGAGTGCGAACCTATGTTTACGAGTGTGAACCTTTGTTTACAGGTGTAAACCTGGGTTCACGAGTGTTAACCAGTTTACGAACGTAAATCTATGTTTAAGGCCGTGAACTTGGGGTTACAACCGTGAACATGGGTTGATAACCGTAAACATAGGTTCACGCTCGTGAACATAGGATAACGACCGAAAATCATAGTTTTGTTCGAGAAAGCTAGTTTATCGAACGTAAACCTGGGTTCATGAGCGTAAACATAGGTTCACGGCAAGCCAGTTATGCAATAATTAGGTTCTTGGTCGAAAAAGTAGGATTATCGAATACTAACCTATATTTTCGAGCGAAAACATAGGATAACGGCAAGGCACTCGTTTGGCCGTTTTTGGGGCCGAATATGGACCCCATTCCCCATATAAAGTAATGTTTTTTCCCCTTTCTCAGAAGAAAATTCCCCTGATAATAGGTTGTTTGACACAACTAGATATGTACTCTCTTTCAAGTTATATTAAAGTTCCTCTAAGGAAGGTTACTGCTGCAATATAGTTAGAAATGTTTGAAAATAGTATTAATAAGTGTGAAAAGTAGTAACATATATATGGCTAAAAATTTCCCCTTTTTGTCTTAAAACGATGAAAAATTCCCCTTCCTGTGGGTATGGGTACATGTTCCCAAAAGTTCTTTAGTGCCCTGAACGGGCGTAAACCATAATTTACGCTCTTGAACTCATGTTTACGTTCGATAGAATATGTTTCTCGGTTGAACTTTACGACCGTAAACTTGGGTTTACGAGTGAACCTACATTTACGAGCATGAACTATGGTTTACGACGTTATACTATGTTTTCGCTCGAAAGAACAAGTTAACATGCTTTCACGTTCGAAAAAAACTCGTAAACCTATGTTCATGCCTGAAATTCATTGTTGATTTTATAATCCTAAAATATTGGCTGTAAACCATGGTTTACGTTTGATGTAAATTCTTATATATAACATGAAAGCTTTGTGAAATGTATAACAGTTCCACAGTTTGTGTATTTTGACGTCTTTGCAAAATGTATGTAGCTGTTTTAGACATGTTATCTACTTCCAATGTTTTATTTAAAAAATAAAATAAAATATTCTGATAAATGTTTAATTCTCAGTGACTGTAATTTTGACCAGGTGAATTGATAAAATATTGGCAATTATGAAACCTGTCCGAAATATATAAAATATTATATAAAGGTGTCCCGTTAATATGAAATGAATGACAGTTTTGACGAGTTTATAGGCCACAACTGGTATAATTATCGCTAACTTTGCCAGTTCATCATATCCGGTCATGTCATTAAACTCGGTTGGGCACAGAATCAATGTTATTATGTGTAGGTTATTATATATGCTCAATTGTGAGAATGTATGGAATTTGCTGATTTTTAGATAAATCAGTCGGCTACTAACCAAAAAAATTTTATGGAATAAGCAGTTACAGTCATCTAGCAAACTTTATGTTTTAACTACAGAATATCATAAAATAGACCCCACCTTTGAAAATTATTTTGATTATGTAAAGCTACTTCCAAAAGACTTGGCTTTGTCATTTTGTCATTTTAAATGTCGTAACAGTAAACTTTACCGGTAGAAAAGGGTGTAAGATATAACATTGATCTTAGCCAAAGAACTTGTCATTTGTGCAATAATAACTCTGTAGGGGATGAGTTTCGTTATATTTTTGAATGTGTAAACTTTATTCCTGAAAGAAAAAAATACATCTCAAGAGATCTAAGAACACGCAGTATTGTATCTTTTCAAAAACTGTTCCAAAGCTCTGATAGAACTGTTTTCAAATTGTTAAAACTGACATTATTTGTTAAAAATGTTATGTAAAAGGTAAAGTAATATAACCAACTTCCACCTACATAATATAACTTTACATTGTCGTATATTTACACATGTCTAGTCACACTCAGGTAGAATTATATTGGTGTATTTGAAATGTTTGAACTGTTTTGAGACTGTTTTGTGCCATGCAGATTCCGTTGCAGGGGCCTAGTATAGAAAATAAACTGAAACTGTATAAAAATTCTACTATCTTGTTTTTATGATCAAGGAAATCTCTAATGTATTTATATATGCAACCTGAAAAATTTGGAAATTTTAATGAGAAACTAGAATGTATCTGTAGGACACAGGGTGTGCCCACATTGATACATTTGTCACAAATAAGGGCCAACAATTCAAATGTTTGCAGTTTTAATAGGATATAGCCTCAACAATGGGTCATAACTCTGGAAATAAGGACAGTGCCAGTAGTTCATATCATGATAAAGACTCATGCAGGGTTTCGTCTATTTGTATGAAATACTTCTTGAATTAGGCGCGTCACAACCTTTTTCTTATTTCGGACACACGGACAAGACCAAATCTATATGTCCCATCAACTGAGTGGTGTGTGTATGGGGGGGGGGGGGGGGGTACAAAACTGTGCCGTTACTCTGAAGTTACATCAACACTCTTTAGTTATCCGGCTTGTTCCAGTGAATTCTCTTTGACGATTCATGGAAGTTGCATATTACTTGTGTGATTTCTAGACAATTTCTAGACAAGTGTGTTTAAAAAGAAAAGAAAAACAAACACAAAAACTAAAAAAAAAAATCTTAAACAAACAAAGTTAGAAAAGTTCACACTTTTTGCTCAGTCAGCTACTTCTTACACATCTAGTTTTTCGTGCTCAGCTGAGCTGGTACCTTCGAGCTCAGGCTAGCTAATTATCTAACAGTCCATAGAGACTTCTTAGTCTAACACATACTACCGTTAGTATTTCGATCACTAGCTTAAATTGATTTGGACTGGAATACATGACGACACCTAAATCATTCAATGAAACATTTCGGTCCATACTATCCAAGTCTGAAAAGACATTCTTAATCAATATTCCAATTTCTTTACTTTCAGATTGTCCAATTTATGAGCAATGGTCATACCGAAGCCAGCTGGATCTAGTTTTTGCACAGTTTCGTAATTTCAATTTACTTGGATGACTAGACAGTATGTCACAGCGTAGTACGACACCAGATTCTGTGCCTGGAAGGAAGAAAACGAAAAAGAAGGGACGTGGGAAAACCCCACACAGTAAAACTGAAAGTGACAAATTAGATACCGGTAACATATTTTGTAATCCTTGTAAAAATGTTTCGGGAAATCATATTTCTGCGGAAAAGTTTTGTGTAAATTGCTCTGAATATTTATGCAAATCATGCAGTGACTATCACACTAAACTTGCTGCAACTAGAGAACATGTGTTGCAAGACAAAGAGAGCGTGCCTAAGGATAAGCCCAAGGTCAAGGAAAGGGCAGAAAAGTGCCATTCACATCCTGACAATGTGATAGATTATTACTGTAGGTCATGTGACCTAACAGGATGTCAAGCTTGTATAACTTTAGATCATAAGACATGCACGAAAGTGGACTATATGTCAAGTACAATAACTGAACTGAAAGACAGCAAGGCGTACAGGGAATTAAGCACCAAATTAAAGCTGTTAACAACTGAGCTTAATTTTACTGGAGAAGCGCTCAAATGCAATGAAAACAAGACTGAATTCTTAAAAGAAACAGCAAGAACAGCAATAAAAAAGCAAAAAGATGAAGTTTCAAAAATTCTTAATGATTGGGAACATGAAATTTTGGAAGTGATAGAGAAAATGGACAAAGATAAAAAGACGAAACTAAAGTCAGCATCTGCGCAACACAGTAACTTGATCTCGGAAGTAAAGTCATTGACCTCTGACCTTGAAGAGAAAGAACAACGTGGGAACCTGTTAGAGTTCTTCATTACTATGAAAAGAGACCACAATCTTCTTCCAAAACTGTTACATGACTTTCAAGTTCTGCAGAAAGAAAATAAAATACCTAATTATGGATTTGCGCCATCGATGCAACTGTGTGAGAAGCTGAAGAAAGCCGATGCTATTGGTTCAGTTACACAGTTATCTGCAGGACAGAAAAGACAACTTACATTCAGTAAGGCTATCAACGTGAAGTCAGAACAGGACTGGTATTCAAATTGGGTGAGCAGTGTCTGTGTAATATCGGAAAACATTCTTGTTACAGCTGACCAAGGTTTTCTCAAGGTAATAAACTCCACTACTGGTAAAATTATATTCATTGTAACGGTTCCAAAACAACCAGCAGGTATAACAAAAACAGCGGATAAAGAAATAGCTGTAACAATAAATCAGCAGAAAAAGGTTATGTTTTTCTCCATTGCAGAAAATGGTGCTTTAAGTTTCGAACGAGAATTTGAGGTGGATGGGGAATGCAGGGGCATAGCACATACTAGCGGAAAGTTAATACTGACATTTGAAAACCCTGGAAAGTTGAAATTGTTGATATGAAAGGAACAGTTTTGAAATGTTTCAAAGAGGAAATGGTTGAATACAAATTTCTAAAATACTGTAGCTACGTAGCGGTCAGCAAAACTAAGGACATATTTTACGTATCAAATAGCATGGAAGACAGGGTGACCTGCATGACGCTCGAAGGAAAAGTCATTGCCTTCTATAGGGATGACGAGCTTCGAGAACCATGGGGTATGGTAACTGATGAGAATGGATCAGTTTTCGTCTTCTGCGGAATGTCTTGTAACATGCATCAGTTGACAGAGGACTGTACTAAAGTGCAAGTATTGAGAGAAAGGGGACCCGGACCACCGTGTGCAGTAGACTACTGCAGGAAAAGTAAAAGACTGTATGTTGCAAGGATGGCTGGGGAGCATGTGAATGAATATATTTTGGAGTAGAACATATATTCTTTCAATTGGACTAAACAATAAATGACAAACTCACAGGCAACATGGCATCTGAATTATTTCTATTTGTAAAAGAAGCTTATTAATTCTTAAAAACAACGAAAAGATCAGTCACATTTATACTCGATGACATACAATTAGACGTTTTGACGACACTCCTGTATAAGCTATTGCTTGGTTAGTTTTAACAAGCCAGCTTATTTGTTTCTTCCCATGGAAGAGATTGACTCAGGCAATATTCAAGTCACAAGCAATGTTGTCCCCGTACCATTTCCTTTGGTACAGACATGATGTCTGTATTTTTTCTCTTTATCGTTATTGGCAGAAGTACATCACCATCACCATCATCATCATCATCACCACTTTTATAATATCACGTTTAGCAGGAACAGACTTGTCTGGGTATACAAATGCATGCTACTTTTAATAAGTTTTTTTTTGGCTAGTATACTTCAAATGATCCATTCCGACATATATTTGATGAACATTTTTTGCATACATCTTCTTTTATATTTTGTGAATTTTCATAGCCTAACTTGATAAACGTGATAGCTTTAAGTTTAGACTGTTGTACTGCCCTTCCACTTCAGCAGTTCGAAACTTGAGCGCGAAACTATTGTAAATGTAGATCAATAAAAGAACATGATAATTATAGTAAGTCAGTTTTATTGTGTTACAAATGACTAAGGCCTCGGTCGTTTTTCCGCCAAATAAGACGATATTTTCCAGGACAAGTCTTTGTTTATATACAGGTCGAACTACGAAGCCCGATTTTTGATATAGTGTATCAAATTTAAAAAAAAATATAAAGAAAAAGAAACCACTGACAAATCAAAAAAATATAAAGAAAAAGAAACCACTGACCGTAAATTTGTCGAAATTCCCTTCGCAAATCGTTCAACGGAGTGCCGCAATTCCATCGAAGCGGAGCACCAGTCAGCAGCGGCTGCTGAAATTGCGCGATTAGCAGCCGTGATCTATCTATCTTTCATATATTATTAGCAAATGCGTTGTCAGTAGTACGGAAGAGCATTAGTGCCAGGTGTATGTTATTTATCAACTCGAAATTTCGAGTTACAAACTACAAAAGTTTACGTTGAAATATAGGTCCTGGCCAACATTAGGTCTATGACACGCCAATTGTCCAATAATTACAGTCAAAAAACTTGGAAAAACGATCGGTAAACTAGGTTTTTCGAACGTTAAATCAGGTTTTTCGGGTACTTACCTATATTTTCGAGGGAAAACATGACATAACGGTTGTAAACCATAGTTTTTGCTCGTGAACCTAGTTTACGTTCGATAAACCAGGTGTCTCGATTGAACTATGAATTTTGGTCGTTATCCTAAGTATACGAGTGTGAACCTAAGTTAACGAGTGTGAACCTATGTTTACGGACGTAAACCTGGGTTCACGAGCGTTAACTATAATTCACCGTAAACATAGGTTCACACTCGTGAACATAGGATAACGACCGAAAATGATAGTTTTGTTCGAGAAACCTAGTTTATCGGATGTAAACCAGGGTTCACGAACTATGGTTTACGTTCGTAAACCCAAGTTCACGGTCGTAAACATAGGTTTACGTCTGTTAACTATGGTTCACGACAAGCCAGTTATTCAATAATTACGTTCTTGGTCGAAAAACTAAGATTATAGAATACTAACCTACTGGGTATATCTTCGAGCGAAAATATAGGAGGGCGTAAACCATAGAACCCATGTTTACGTTCGATAAACTAGGTTTCTCGATTGAACTATACGACCGTTAAACTTGGGTTTACGAGCGTGAAGTATGGCTGACAGCGTTATCCAGGATCAGAAAAACCTGGTTTGTCGACCGTTAATCCTAGTTTTTCGGTAATTATTCGACAACTGGCGTGTCATAGAAGTCTACCATGGCAGTGGTGTTAAGTCATACGCGCGTTTTATTGTGACGGAAAAACGGGCACATAATTACATTTAACACAATAGCTTTGTGAAGTATGTAACAGTTCCACCGTGTGTATTTTGACGACTTTTTGAAAATGTATGTAGCTGTTGTAGACATATTGCCTGCTTCCAAAGTTATAAAAAAATGTGTTCTATTGAATCAAACGTTTAGTTCTAAATTATGTTGGCATAGTTCTGCCACGAGATTGCTAAATAGCTATCACGATAGTTCGTAAACTTTCCAGGAAATGTGTGCATTTTTCCTGAAAGCATTTCAGCAATAAATAATATTTTCTAGATATTTTGTTCATTTCCTGAAAATGTTTCAGCGCAAAATTTCGAGTTAATGCTTGGAACTGCCAGGAGATGCTCGGTAGATAGCACAATTATACTCCAACTTTCCAGCAAAGTTGTGCATTTTTCTGGAAACGTTGTCGCAATAAAAATACTTTTTCACAATATACATTTTATTTCCAGGAAACTTCAGGCTATTGCAATAAACTTTTCAGCAAATTTCGAAATACCGAGATAATTTCTGAGAGTACCGAGAAAGATAATCTAGATAATAAATGACATAATGTAAATTATCGCAATAATAATATTTCCAGGAAACCTTCCACTTTGAGATAATCATTTCAGAAAACTTCGCTTTATAAAAATACTTTTTGGAAGTATCGCGATAGCTACCTTGCTATCTCGTGGCAGACATATGCCACCATACTCAACGACGGTGAATTGTAACAGGTTCAGTTAATAAAGAGCGGAAATATTTAGTGATTAAAAAATTGGCAATTATGAAATCTGTCCGAAATATATTGTAGTAATAAGGCGTCCCGTTAGACAACAATATGAAATGAATGACAGTTCTGACACAACTGATATTTTCATCGGTAATTTTGCCAATTCATATTTTTACAATGATGTCCGGTCATGTCATCAAACTCGAGCGGGTATGAGGTATTAACATTCTACTAGCTTTTTTATGATGAGTCAAATCACTAGCCCCTCATCGATGTGGGTTCGAGCCCCACTCGGGGCGTTGAATTCTTCATGTGAGGAAGACATCCAGCTGGCTTACGGAAGGTCGGTGGTTCTACCCAGGTGCCCGCTCGTGATGAAATAATGCACGGAGGGGCACCTGGGGTCTTCATCCACCATTAAAGCTGGAAAGTCGCCATATGACCTATCATGTGTCGGTGCGATGTTAAATCCAACAAATTTATGATGAGTGAACAAGAAAATCTCCAATGTATTTATATATGCCACGTGAAAAGTGGAAATTTTAAAGAGAAACTAGAATGTGTCTGTAGGACACTGGGTGTGCTTCAACTGGTACATTTATCACAAGGGCCATCAACTGAAATGTTTGCAGTCTTAATTAAGGGTATAAAGCCTCTACAAACATTTTGTATAAAGGATTCTTTATTCTAGGCCATAGCATGAAAAACAAAACAAGAGGGCCAAGATGGCCCTAGGTCGTTCACCTGAGAAACACACCATAACTGTGTAAACAAGTTTGACCTGGTGATTTCATGAAATCGAATATTCTGACAAATTTTCATTAAGACTGGACCAAAAATGGGGTCTTAAACAAGTATTTTCTTTGATTTTACTTAATGACCTAGTTTTTGGCCACATGTGACCTAGATTTCATCAAGGCAGCCATTCAGACTAAATTTTATGAATATCCAGTGTAAAATGCAGCCTTTAATGCATACAAAAGGTTTTTCTTTGATTACTCCAGGTGACCTAGTTTTTGACCCTTGATGACCCGTGTTCAAACTTGACCTACATTTCATCTAGATAAACATTCTGATCAAATTTCATAATGATCAGGTTTAAAATGCAGTCCCTGTTGCATACGCAAAGTTTTTAATTGACCTAGTTTTTGAGCCAAGATTACCCATATTCAAGTACGACCTCGATTTCATCAAGGCAACTATTCTGATTTAATTTCATGAAGATCCGGTGCAAAATGCAGTCCCTATTACATACAAAGGTTTTTCTTTGATTTGAAATAGTGACCTTGTTTTTGACCCCAGATAACCAATATCTGAAGCTGACCTAGATTTCATAAATGTAATTATTCTGACTAAATTTCATGAACCTCTATTGAAACATACAGCCTCTATCGCAAACAAATTGTTTTTCTTTGATTTGTCCTAGCGACCAACTTTTTGACCCAAGATGACCCATAATCATATTTGACCTTGATTACATCAAGGCTATCATTTCGACCAAATTTCTTGAAGATCAATTGAAAATTACAGCCTCTATCGCATACACAGGGTTTTTCTTTGATTTGACCTAGTGACCTAGTTTTTGACCAGATGACCCATATTCGAACTTGACCTAGATTATATCAAGACAATCATTCTGACTAAATCTTATGAATATCCAATATAAAAAGCAGCCCTTATTGTGTACACAGGGTTTTTTCTTTAATTAGACTGGGTGACCTAGCTTTTTACCCTAGATGACCCTTATTCAAACTCGACCTAGATTTCATCCAAACAAGCATTCTATTCAAATCTCACGAAGATCCGGTGGAAAATGCAGACCCTATTAGCATACACAAGGGTTTCCTTTGATTTGACCTAGTTTTTGACCAGAGATGACCCACATTCGAACTTGACTTAGATTTCATCAAGGCAATTATACTGACGAAATTCTATGAATATCCAGTGTAAAAAGAAGCCCCTATAGCGTCATTCTAACCAAAATTCATGAAGATTATTGAAAAATACAACCTCTATCGCATACATAAGTTTTTCTTTGTGTTGACCTAGTGACCTAGTTTTTGAACCAGATGACCCATTTTCGAACTCGGCCTAGATTTCATCAAGGTTATCATTCTGACCAAATTTCATGAAGATCAGTTGAAAAAAACAGCCTCTGTCGCATACACAAGGTTTTTCTTTGATTTGACCTAGTTTTTGACCCCAGATGACCCATTTTCAAACTCAGCCTAGATTTCATCAAGGTAATCATTCTGACCAAAATTCATGAAGATTTATTGAAGATACAGCCTCTATCGCATACACAAGGTTTTTCTTTGATTTGACCTGGTGCCCTAGTTTTTGACCCCAGATGACCCATTTTCAAACTCTGCTTAGATTTCAAGGTTATCATTCTGACCAAATTTCATGAAGATCAGTTGAAAAATAAAGCCTCTATCGCATACACAAGACAAATGTTGACAGACGACGGAAGCCGGACATCGAGCGATCAGAAAAACTCACCTGAGCATTGCTTGCTCAGGTGAGCTAATAAAAATACAGCCTCTGTCGCATACACAAGCCAAATGTTGACGGACGACAGGCAGACGACGGACGCAAGACATCGAGAGATCATAATATCTCACCTGAGCATTAGGTAAAAAATTCACAAGTTGGCTATTTCAACGGCCGTTACTCTGTAAATAGTGCTAAAATCTCAAGAAGAATGCAAAGTAAGGAAGGTCACATCATGATAAAGACACGTGCAGTGTTTCATCAATTTATATGAAATACTTTTGGAGCTAGGCACATCACAAGGTAAAAATGTATATTTTTGACTATTTCAGGGGCCATAACTCTGGAAATAGGGACAGACCGGACAGAAAATAGGAGGTGTGCAAGTTCATATCATGGTAAATTTTCCTGACTCTTGCAAGGTTTCATCCATTCATATCAAATACTTCTTCCACTAGGCGGGTCACAAACTTTATCGGATGGACGGACACATGGACACGTCCAAATCTATATGCCCTCCACTGAGTGGTGAGGGCACAAAAAATGCTCCGTTACCCTGAAGTTAGATCAGCACTTGTTCCGGTGAATTTTCTTTGACGATTCATGGAAGTTGCTCAGTAAGTGTGATTTCTAGTATATACAAATGTAAAAGAAAAAAGAGAAACACAAACAAACAGAAAAGACAACAACAAAAGATATATGGTTACAAGTTTACACATTTTGCTCAGTAAGCTAGTTATTACATACCTAATATTTCGTCTTCAGCTGAGCTGGTACCTCTGAGCTCTAATTAACAACCCGGATGTGCCACCGAAATGAATGAAGGGCCATTTCTTTTGTTATTTTCATTTGTTGTATAGGGAATTTATTTTTTTAAGAAAATATACTAATTTTGATTGCTCAGTTTTGTTGAGTAATGTGCTGACCAATTAGATTATAATTCTAACAGCATGCAAATCTCACCCTTTTAAGTCATCGCCACAGTGGCGGCCGTTTGACTCAAAATTATCCATGCAAATTTTCATAAAAACAAAAGATGACTAAGTGGTAACAATAGAGTCAATAATTTTGTCACAATTATGTTCTAAATATCTATGTGAACATATGCAAGTAAAAGGATGTGCATTTCACTACCTGTATTATGCCTTTATTCGATATTTTTCTCTGGCCAAAATGACAAAAGTTTGCAATTTTACGTGCAGTCAAACTCAATATATATTCAATACATTTAAAAGGTAATAATATTAAGCCAATTGTAAAGCAGACCGTGAACAACAAAGTCTTAGGAAATTATTTTGAAATTTTACCTGGTTACTGAATTATACACAAAAATCCCAACACCATCAATTTATCCAATTTGTGTTATCTGTTCACACATAATTTGCATGTATATAAACAGGTGATATTATAGGTTGACTGTTCAATGAAAAACTATGTTATCTCCCTATATAAATCAATATAGATAGCGTAGTGTTGCGATGAACCATCGATGTGTAGGCCTATAGGTTTACCTAGCTAGCTGTGGTCAGTAATGCATGTACAAACAACATTTTAAATGAAATTTACATGGGGTTGTTTTTTGTGTCTAATGCAATAACCAGGAACAATTTCGACAAAAATTCCGTAAGAGTTTGCAGTATACATAAGTTTGATAAGTTTATTTCAAATTTTCCTTTAGGCCATGAGGTTTACAAGCATGAAAATGGCGGGACAATTATTTAAACGGAGAAGGTACATATAGTACTTTAAAATGAACTAAATTTTGTCTTTGTAATATTTTTATATTGGAGTTTGACTGCACGTAAGATTTCAATAGATTGGGGTAAACATTCGGTCTAAACGAGACTCAAACATTTTACAAGCGGCATGTGTACTATAAATCATCATATGCTTCTATGTTGATTATAATTGGACCAACTGTTAAGGCTTTAGTGTAATTTTCAAGAGAAAAGTACTCGGCCTGAAAATATGAACTGATATTGAGTGTGACTGTGGTGATGCCTTAAGAACACTCTCACAGAGACTTGTTAGTCCAACACATAATACCGATAGAATTTTGGTCACTATAATTAGCCTAAATTGTTTTGGACTGGAATATCTGACGACACCTATTGTGACCTAACAGGGGTGTAACGATACGCTAATCTCATGATAAATACATATCGAGATACAGATGCATCGATACGGTACATATCGCGATACTGTAGGCCTAGGCTACTATCCATGCACATGACGTGCCGATGCAGAAGTCGCCGCTATCTTGAAAATTTGAAAACAGAGTCTACATCCGTATGAATATAACGACATCCGTTTGAATATAACCGATAGCTTAGCGATAAAGTTATAAACACTTATTGAGATTTTAATGAATAAACTAAAAATGCAACTCCAGTTTTGTGTTCGTAAATAATTTGTCAAAACGTTTTTACAAGACCGAAATTTAAGTTGAAAGGCACGGTCGCAAGCGTTAAGTAAGCCGAAATTTCGAGTTATTACTCACAATGAATCGTTGGCATCCACACTTATGTTTATATTACTGAATACTGGATGGAGAAATAGATTCATAATCAGTTATTTTTTGTGTATTTATCGCAGAAACTTTTGAGCAACGAGGGAAAATGATAAAAATTAGTGGCAGACGATCTAATCTACCAAACTTCACAGCATGTACTTTTTACGTCGCATTCTACTTTCGTTTTCGCATGCCCAACCGCTTGGAAAATAAAACTTCCCATGTCAAATCTTATTGACAACGAAGAACAATGGGTTTAATCAGCGTTATAGGTACAAAGTTTTTGATTACATGAAAATTTGACGAATGGCAGTGGCTACTATTACGGTACCGTAATCCTAGCCTCCGGTTCTAGGATTACGGAAGTTCCGTATTCCTAGACAACCCTATTGAGAATCGCCCTATGAGAATAGGCTAGGATTACGGAAGTATTTAAGAGGCATCAAATTTATGTTAGGACATGCATAAATGACATAGTAAACATTTCACTAATATTTCGTGCTGTCGATCGGCCGTTTTGGGTTAGTATATAATCTTAATGGCGGTGCCAGGAAATCTATGTTTCGTATATACCAGCATTTTTTTTTCATCAAGTTAACAAAAATGGTCTTTATTCTAACACGATCCGCAGCAATTGCTATATGAACATATAGCAAAATCGCCTATACATGAATCTATGATAAAATATGGTTGGCTGTTACATTTCACCCCCCTATGGTTGTAACATAAGAGATTCTACTTCAGTTCCATTACATACGAATTATTTCAGGGCCAAACGGTTGAAATCAG
>NW_026460950.1:0-41892 GCF_021730395.1 Mercenaria mercenaria | reverse complement strand
GAAAGGGGGCAACCTTTTTAAACTTTTTTTTCAAACGTTCCCGGGGAGAGCGCTGAGCCCCTCGAAAAGGGCGGGAAACCCCCCCCCATACACCAAAAATTTTTTGAATAAAAAATGCAGTAAAAGTCCACACCCCAAAACCCTTTTTTTAAAAATTTGTGAGGGGGAAAAAGCCCCAACCACCAAAAATAAGGGGGGTTGCCCCTCTATACACCTCAAAAAAATAGACAAAAATGCCAAGGCCGCATTTCATCCCCGTAAAAAAAAAAACTTTCCCACAAAATAAAAAAGGGGAACCCCCGTACCACCGCACGTCGCGATGATGCTTTTTTTTTTAAATTGGCCCCCCCCCCCCCCACCCCCACCCCCTCCCCATCAACATTTTGGGCCCCCGGGGCGTTTGGTAACGAAATTAGGTGGGCAAAACATGCGTACAACGCGCGAAAATACGGAGCGCGAGTTAAAAACCGAGCTAAACAGGACCCCCAAAAAAATTTTCATGTTAAAAACCCTGAAAAAAATTTTTGGTACTTGGTGAGTACTTTTTAACTACCGTTGTGCTCAAATTTAATATAAAAAATTTTAAAGTTTTTAAAGGGTGGGGGAACTGAAAAGAAAACGTGCAGTTTAAAGGAAAAGGGCCTTTCCCCTTCCAAATCAACCTTTTCCCAAAATATGCAAAAACGCAATCCCTCTTTTCTTATCTCAAAATTTTTTTGTAAAGGTTTTTAAACTTTTTTTTTGCGGGGGCGCTTTTACGTTGGATTTGCGACAAATAACGAGGGGAAATTTTTGGGACTTTTAACGTTAAAGGTGCGAATTTGGGGCAGGCGATTTGGAATTTAGCGGGGTTGCGACTTTTTAAGTCCCCCGGGCCCCCAAAACGGTGTTTCGACTTTTAGGGGGCTTTTTCGACATTTAATTTTGCCAAAAAGGGGAAAACCCCCTCCATCCCGCTTTTTTTTGAACAATAAAAGCAATAAAAGTTAAATTTCCAACTTGTATTTAAAAAATTTGTAAGGGAAAAAGCCAAACCAAAAAAAAGCAAACGGACCCAAAAATTAATATTTTCACACCTAAAAATAAATAGAACTTGGCGGTACCCGTAGTCTCAAACCTTTAGATTTTAAATAAAAAAACGTAGAAGGTGGGAACGAAAAGCAAACGTGCAGATTAATAAAAGGAAATTTTCACCCTTTTCCGAATTCAAGCATGAAATTAATCTTATCTCAATTTAAAACTGTTTAATTCCCTTTTTTGCGTGGGGACTTTGGCGTTGGTTTTGCGCATATAAGGTGGGCAAATTTTTTGCGACATTTTAACGTTAAAAGGTGCGCCTTTTTCGGCAGACGCTTTGCACATTTTTGCGGGGGTTGCGCATTTTAACGCATCCTTCGACATTTAACGGTGGTTTTCGACATTTTAGGGCGTTGCGCATTTAAGTTGCCCCACTCAGTTTTAGGTATTTCGGTAAATAGGGTCAGGGGGGCCCCTTTTTTTCACCCCTTTTCAAAACGCGTGTCGCCGGGAAAAAATTTTAAACCTACCCTTTAGCACTGTAAAAGAAAAAGTGAAGACACAACATCCCGTTTTGGAAACCTAAACAATACTTACATTTTCAAAATACTGTCTGATCAAATCCTCCTGTAACTGTCCGGGCTTCAGCTCCGTCGGTTGCGGCAACTTCGCTCTTACATCAAACAATTCCGGGCGAGCTTTATCCGTATACCCTGAAAACTGTTTTTCGTCTGCATCACCTTTTTGTTTATTTACGTCCGCCATTTTACCTTAAAGTTGTATGATTGTACATTTGTAAATAGCCAGTGATAATACAAAGTCCTACATCGTAGATAACCATCGGCCAAAGTAATTCAATGGCTTGTTTTTCGCATATTAACGTATACATGAAAGAAGACACATGGACAAGACAAGTAACAAGTAAATAGACCGATATTACATAAGAAAAGGTTACCAGGTAAGGTTCAATAAACACATGTCGCACATCGTATTTACATGGTACATAAGCATGATAGTGAGAGATACATGTATGCGTGTCTCTTGTCCAACAATGGCATCAACTTTTCTGACCGGAAGAGACATGCCGTTTATTTTTTAAACCAAGTTTGAACAAAATCTGAAGAAAGATGTAAATACAAATCATAAACCAAAACCAAATATGAATGGTTTTAAGTAAGGAAAAATCAAAGAAAGAAAGTAGTCCATGACATCCTGACAATGTGTACATTGTCATCGATTTAATCGTACTATTTTTTTTTTCAAATATTAACCACATTATAAATTCGTTACTGACCTCAGTGTCTGACCTAGCTTAGACAAGTTCATTAAACGGATCGTGACTGTGCAATATTATAGTTTGGAAAACATCGTACTTACCAAATCAGTGCAATAAGAATTTGAAAAAAATGACAAGAGAACGCAGAAGGTAAAGCAGACCGGTTCAGGGTCCAAACAAAATAGTTTCTCATCCCGAGCTGGAGTAAGTCTTTTCTTTCTTTCTTTTCTTTTCTTTTCTTTTATCTTATCTTATTTTAATTTTTCATTTATCTATTTATTTACTTATTTATTTATTTATTTATTTATTATTGGGTCTTCCGTGGCCTAGTTGTTAAGGTTGCTGACTTCAAATCACTTGCCCTTCATCAATGTGGGTTCGAGCCTCACTCGGGGCGTCGAATTCTTCATGTGAGGAAGTCATCCAGCTGGCGAACGGTAGGGCGGCGGTTCTACCCAGATGCCCGCTCGTGATGAAATAATGCACGGGGGGACACCTGGGGTCTTCCTCAACCATCACAGCTGAAAAGTCGCCAATCACCTATAATTGTGTCGGTGCCACGTCAAACCCAACTTAACTAAATAAATATTTATTTATTTATTAAATTCCATTTTACTTAGTACTCGTTTGTGCTTACAGACTATTCTAACTTATTTGTTATCTATTTCTTATCTTTTATCTTCTTTTCATTAATTCTATTTCATATTATTATACTTGGTAATTCTAAAGTCTACAGGCCATTTTCGACTGCTCTATACTAATAACAGGGAATTATCTGAACTCAGAATATGGTTTTTAAATAAGAAAACGGGTGTTTTTGATTTTAATTTTTTCTTTTGATGTTATGTAACTTTCATTTGTATTGCCATTAAATGAAATAAAGCTTGACCATACCTTGTATTTTATTTGTTTTATTTATCCCCATTTCATAATGGAAGACAGTAGATCTACGTTACAATTATGTCAAAACTGTAGCATTGTTAGGGGTCAGTCATCCACGGATGTCTCACTCGCACAGTATTGTATGATGACATCCACGGATGACTCAATAGCAGTTGAGTCATCCGTGGATGACTAAGTTCAGCGAGTCATCCATGGATGTCATTTATTGTCTTATTTTAGGATTTTCCGATAAATTAGTCTTTCTTCCGTGCAAATATGCTAATTTTACTTTCAAACTTCGTCAAAACATGTAGATCAATTTTACGGTCGTTGATGACTCTGAACTTCTGTTAAATATCGAGTTTTGTCAATAGAGTCTAGATCTAGCTCTTCTCTGAAAACTTATATCTAATTCCTGACACAAGTCTATATTTCTTATTTAGCTTTAGTTAATATACAGCTATGTTTTAAATTTTCCGCTTCTATATTTTAAGAAGTTGTTTTTTTTTTAAAGAATATTGTGCAACTGAACAATGAAATGCTACTACAAGAGAGCGCTCAAGTAATACTGTATGACGAAATAGAAATGACGTCATCGTCTATGAGATATAATTACGTCATGTGGCCTCGTGTCTTTTTTGCACTTTAGATTATATAATTATCAAACGGCAGATTTCTTAATAAGCGGATTTTAAGGTAAGATCGTTTGTCTACGGATCTCGGGTGTCGCGACTTCGAACCTCGGGTGGGGCCTATGTTCTCCGTGACTATTTGATGAACGACATTGTGTCTGATATCAGTAGTCCCACACCTCTGGCCGTTGTAATGAAGTATTTCGACCCCCATAGAATGATGACCCCCTGTCATAGTATTATGGCCTCCAGATCATAGTACTATGACTCCCCCACGTGAAGTAAACTGAACCTCACGAAGAATATTGACCCCATAAGAAAACGACCCCCGGTCTTTTGGTCAAATTTAGTGATACCTCATGTATCTAAGGCCTAATTGCTGCATTTTATGCTCCCACTCGGGGAAGGGGGCATATAGATTTGCCCTTGTCCGTCCGTCCGTCCTTCCGTTTGACCATTAGCCCCAGAAACCATCACTTGACACAGAAATCAGAGCATTCCGCAACGGGAAAAGGGATTCTATTTCTAAACGCTGTTTCTTGGTGTATACATTTTTTTTTTCATGATAATAACAATTCACAAAATATTCACAAAACACACCAGTGTCAATAATCCCTGCAAACTTCGGTATGAAGTAATTCTTCAGAAGAAAATTTCACAAGAAAGTGCTAGCATAGAACTTAGTATTAATAGAAGTTGCAATACTATTAAGCAGTGGCAGTAAAGTACGGTAGCGGCAACAATAGAAAGTAGTAGTAGTACTGTAGTAGTAGTACTTAGTAGTAGTAGTAGTGGCAGTGGTGGTGGCAGTTGCAGTAGTAGCAGCAGCAGCAGAGGAATAAGTGACACCAACAACAGCAGCAGGAGAAGAAGAGGTAGATGTACAAGACGTATTAGTGGAAGCAGTAGTAGCGGTTGTAGTAGTAGAAGTAGTAGTAGTAGTAGTAGTAGTAGTAGTAGTAGTAGTAGTAGTAAATGTAGTAACAGCAATAGAAGTAGCGGCACCAGTAGTAGTAGTACAATCAAAATGTTAACTATTGGCAATGGAGGGTATTAGAGTAGTAGATCTAGTAAAATTGTCCATTAGGTTTGGTGGGGATCACTTTTTAATAGATTATCGTCGAAAGTCTTTTTAGGAGCCGGTGTTTTACACGGAAAGAGTAACTTTTTTAAATGGAAAATGTCCGGGAATCGATATTGTATGAGTGTTCGAATGTAGTATTTTCGGCAGTGAGTAATTTACATGGAAGGAGTACCTTTTTCTATAGAATAATAACTGGGGTCGTTATTTCTGTGAGATTCGAAGGGAGTCATCATTAGGGTGTCAGTGTTTTACTTGGAAGAGTCAGTTTTTCTGTAGAATAATGACCGGGGGGTCATTATTCTATAACGTTTTCAAAGGGAGTCAGTTTTTTATAAGGGGAGTCAATATTTTACAGGAAAGGAGTCACATTTTCTATAGAATAATGGCCGGAGGATCGTTATTTTATGGGGGTCGAAATACTTCATTAGACCGTTACTTAATATAAAGATAAAAGGTTTGTACTGGTACAGAATCCATGAACACTGGTTA
The DNA here is from genome assembly GCF_021730395.1 of Mercenaria mercenaria. NCBI lineage: Eukaryota > Metazoa > Mollusca > Bivalvia > Venerida > Veneridae > Mercenaria > Mercenaria mercenaria. The sequence goes on along the minus strand of NW_026460950.1, from coordinate 36,512 downwards.
GGTTAACTGCCCGCCATTACCTGACTGAAATACTGTTGAAAAACGGCGTTAAATCCCAAACAAACCAACAAACTGAAATCCTGGCTACTGGTCAGAAGGGGTCTAAGGCAGACCAGGTTTAGGCCGGTTTTCCCGACCGATACCAAGTAATGGGTCTCGTAGATATTAAGTTAGGTTTTAAATTTGACACCTGTTATGTATAGGATATAAGACGAAAACGATCCAATATGTAAAATACTGGACTGTCCGAAGCGCGTTAGCGCTGAGGACCGTCCAGCATTTTACATATTGGATCGTTTGAGGCTTATATCTTACTTAAAACATTGTTTTTATGATATAACCAATAAAAAAAATTACGTATAAACCGTTGACGTTAAATATTCTTAAATTAATTAGGTTTTTATTCACATTACCGCATTTAATAACAGTTGCTATATAATTATGAAATACCCTATAGATCCTTATGACTATTTTACGCACGTTTTTCTCATAATGCACGACTGCGTTTTACTCGGGTTTCTCGCCTTCGTAATATTGGACTTTCGTTAGCTCGGGATTCTCGTGATGCTATTAATTGTGTTTACACATGTACGGAATAAGCAGTAGTATTCTCATGAGTGGCGGCGGGAGGAAATAAATTTTGTGACATTTTAGAAACAAAAAAACTGGATTTATTTTAATTCATGGCAAGAGTAAAGTAATTATGTTCTTTTTTTTAAATGTGTACAAGGAAACATTCTTTGTGTTAAAATGTACAAGGGTATGGCGGATTAGGATAATGTTTCAATGAACAGATGAAAGCGAAGGAATCACAGGCACTTGGTTGCACTGATAGTATTTTTCTTATATTGGCCTGTACCTACTGTTTGTTGGTTTTAATACGTGCACCAGTGCTCCCTGTATTCAAAAACATTATTTACTGTAAGTGAATCCCTTTTATTAAAAAAGTTAAAATTTTAGGTTTTGGTATATTATTACATATAAGGTATATATCTGACGAGGCAACGGAAGTGTATGACCGGTGTATGACGGGTAATGAAAAGGTTTTGAACCACTAAATTATTTCCGGCTTTTGAGAGTTGATCAAGACTGTTGTCTTTTTTTTAAACTATGTAATAAAAATGTTACACAAGGTCAAAAACAAGCTCACAACATTAAATTATAGAAAAAGAACTTATTCACAATGCACATGTCAGATATTTAATTTATAAAAATTGAAAATGTATTTCTGTATGAAAGGTAGGTATATACTTCATAAGTGGCTGCAGGCAGGTATTAAAAATCTCTCTCTCTCTCTCTCTCTCTCTCTCTCTCTCTCATAATGTCAAGTTACTCTCGACTGATAGAGACATGGGATACACGTCGACTTGCTAGTTATGTTGAAAAAGAGTTCTAAAAGACTGTTGGGTCCGACATCAGCTAAAATGAAAAGGCTAAAGGAATGTTAGCATGGTAAGTGTGATTAAAAAAGAATAAGCATTAAAAGATAAAAAACCCATAGCACTCTGGTCTAGTACATATACTTTATGGTTGCTACAACCACTTTGAAAGCTGCAAGGTCAGGGTGGTCAAGATTATTCCACAGTACATCTGAAACTTTGTGGTCAGGTTATTCTACAAGGTCAAGGTTATTCCATAGTATTACTTAGGGAAAAGATGGTATATGCATATTCTAGCTGTGGACGGACAAGTTTTTATGCTTATGTTTGAGTTTTCGTTTGTTGTTGCGATGATTATGAAATTAAGCGTTTATAAGCATTTAAGATATTTAATTTGGTATTTTACATCTGTCACACTATTTTGCACTGACAATTACTATAAATATAGCATGGAGTAAATTTTTTGGTTTTATGACAGCTTTGATTTTTGTGACATGTGGGCCCTAATTTAAAAGGGGATTAAACTCCAGCCCCATTTAAATTTTCCATTGTTCTAGCTTTTTAAAGATTTTCCTGGAGGATTTTGTTTCCATCCACAGAATTGATATCATAATAAGGTTTATGTATACTACATTTCGTCGGCAAAAAAGTCGGATTTGAGAATTGTGACAGACACCATGATCTTAACAAAAGTCTTACTGAAGTCGAGTACAATTAAGTCAGTTTGTTTCGACTGGAAGTGCTGTTAATCAGCTCACCTATTAACTCATTTGGGGTTGAGTTTTACAATATCTCCTTCAAAAAACGCATGTTGGAGGTCAAAAAGAATGTTACGTTTAGAAAGATGGACGGGAGAATCGGATGCATAGATGTGTTCTAGGTTTTACACAGTGAATGAATATAACAGATAATTTGCCAAGTCAGGGGGGTCCCCCTTCTTGAAATAGGGGGACAAACAAAATCTTTCTCTCTATTTTGTGGGAACAGTGCCTGAGAAGAAAAAAATGGGAAGATTACCAGTAGAACATCAACAATTTCATCATTAATTTCCCTGGAGGCAACTGGACAAAAATGGTTGGTCCTGCGCTTTGTCTGGTTTTAAGTTGGTTAGCTGCAATTTGAGAATATCCATTTATCGACGGAAATTTAAGATGTTTGGAGGCAATGTTCAGAAGGCTTAAAAATTTTTTAAGTTTTTGAAGTCAGTTTTGTCTAAGATAAAGTGCTGATTTGTTTAAATAGGATTTTAATTTTAAATTTGAAAATGAAATAGATTTATTATAGTGTTTGTGGTCTTAAACCAGTGAAATGTCAAAAAGGTTATTCCATAACCCTACATATTGCTGGTAAGTAAATATTTACACAGACTATCATCAAAAATGAGGAGTTACATTTACATGCTCTTCACCGTGTGGATATAAGTCTGCTTTGGTGTAGAAATCTTTCGTTTTGAAAAATTTACCCCTGGTACATGGAAGGTTGGTGGTTCTACCCAGGTGTCTAATGAAGTTTTACCTGCAAGCACACCTTTGTTATTCCTCCAACAAATCACATGTTTGAAAAATCCATGTCAAGAGACAGGAAAAATAACTGTACAGAAAATAGACCAAATAAAGTTATTACCCTTCATAATTTTATCATGTCCAAAACATTGCGCAATGATAATTATTTCCACTTTGGTGATTATTACATTTCACTCGGACTTTATCGTGACCCTTTGTAAAAACTCAAACTTTAAACTAAAATAAAGGTATTAAATCCATATAATATTTGGACAAAATTTCAAAGTTTTGTTGTTTGTAGCATCGTCTGAAGCAATGTGCATTGAAAAATCTTAATTTGATATCTAAATAGTGTGATATTTATTTCTAGTCACTTATTTTCATTGTAAATTTTACTTCGTTATACCCAAGTAGAAACTGGCATGTACTCGGAAAATGCAGCTCTCTGATTGGGCAGTTAGAATCCCTAACGTACGGTGATGTCATGTTAAAATTATAAATTTCTGGAGGCCATCATGAATTCTGTGAAAAATTGTAATGATAAATTTTTGAAAAATCTTTGTCGACGTGTCTGTGTTATGGTTCTGGCTCTGTAGGCAAAATCGACATGTACTCCAGTCGTTTTACAGTCTTTTCCATTGATCTGTTTTAGTAATTACAGAGTTAATATGTTTAATATTAACGCTGAAATAAATTAGGTAGTTCTAGTTACCACGGCACGATAAATTTGTGGCTTACTACGTTTGCAAACCAGTCGACCGTAGTTCCGTTGCCGATAATGGCGGAGTGCAATACCTTATCTTTATATCTATCTGAGACCAAATTTTTAAGATTCTTTAAAAAGCGAATTTTCAGTGCAACCAAGTGCCTGTGGAAGGAATCGGACAGCTGGAGAAAATGGCTGCATGTGCACTAAATGAGAAAATGGGTTGTTTGTTTACACGCCTGGCAATATACTGTTGTGGTTTATTAGTTCAATGACAGTTTTTGTTGGGTTGTACATGAATTGCCCAAAAATCTTCAAATTTGGTGCAAGAAGACTAACAGAACAGACATTTTAATATATTATCGGATACAGCTACTGGTAAGTCCAAATCATGCTAAACTTGTGATATTATTTTCGTTCCTTTTTAACTGGTTAATACACGACGCATAGTGGCGATGCGGAAGCTGAAAACTAAGGAAAACTTGCTTTCAATATGAATTTTATCTATGCACTCGAAGCTACTCTTATTAAAGTTATTATCACAATGGATGTTTAATGTAGTCCTAACTGGAATACTGAAAAATATATTTGATATCATCCACTTTGAATTCATTAGATTTATTTTCACTAAAATCTCGGTACAATGTATTTCATGAAAAATAGTATAAAATGAAATAGAATATACCAGTACAAAATTAAAAGATATTTCGACAAAACTAAGGTTCATGTAAGTACACGTGTCCCATAATTGCAGTTTTTTTTCTTTTCCAATAGGCAGTCTCACAGACTGAACAAATGTGAGCAAGTGCTTCGCACTGGCTTCAAACACAAGAAATGAAGGCAATTTGTTCTACGTAGTCATACGGATGTAATACTCAAATAAACATAAACTGTAACTGTCAATACCCACAACAAAAATATGAACTGCACCATTAAAAACCAACATACTGGTTTTGCGACCAGCATGGATCCAGACCAGCCTGCGCAGTCTGGTCAGGATCCATGCTGTTCTCTTTCAAAGCCTACTGCAATTAGACAAACTGTTATCGAACAGTATGAATTCTGACCAGACTACGCAGATGCACAGGCTGGTCTTGATCCATGCTGGTCGCAAACGCACTATGCTGGTTTTCTCACGGCGCGGCTAATATCATTTTCACGGGGTTTACATGAACATTCAGAAACGTGTAAGCATTTGTTTAGTTTTTTCTATGTACAGATGTACGGATACATTCTGAAAATGTGGATTGTGATATAACAAAAAATGAGCTATGTATACGAGGATGCAATGCTTCACTTAACTTTCGTAAATCGTAAATTATCATTACTATTATTTTTATGCTTCCCAAAGGGCAAGCATATAGTTGACACTTTGTTCGTCCTTCCGTCCGTGCGCCCGTCCGTCCGTAGTATAACTTGAAAAGTATTAACGGCATTTTATTAAAATTTCACATAATCATAGAGGCTATCGAGACACAGCAGTGTCAAAGAACCATAACTCTACCTTATCTAGCTTTTGAATTATCTCCCTTTATTATACAAAATAAGGCTTATCCGGAGCATTACTTGAAAAGTATTTATGCATTTATGACATTTCATTTAAACATCTCAAAATCATAAAGGCCATTAACAGTACGGCCTCAGAGAACTATCATGATTGGTGTTATATAACTGCTTTTTAAACAGAGAGCAATAAATTCTTGCACAATTTTTAGAACTGGAAACGTGAACAATATTGAGGAAATTGTTGCTCTCGGAAGCTGTCGTTTAACGAGTAAAACTACGTTGACGCATGCAAAATATGTATAATGCTATTTTTAAAATTTTGCTATTTTGTCCATAATTATTATGCATCTAGATCTTTTCGTGAAACTTAGTTCTGATATTAATTTTCCTTTTTATTATCAGTACTGTGTTATTGGACTGCTTTCATTTGATTACAATATTTCTATATGGAATTACACTACATGTATTGATAAATATTGGACTACACGAGGATATTGATTCTGTATATAAATCGTTTTTCTTGTGCAGTCCAATATTAAATACACAGTCCAATATTAAAATAATATTGGACTCCACGTGGAAAATACTGTACTAAGTCCAATTGAAAGCAGTCCAATATTAAAAATACAGTACAGCGAGAACAAAGGAGTGACGTCATGACAATGTTTTAAGACTTAAGAAGCTACAAAATGAATTATGAAAGTTATGTAGAGTCTACGAAATATTCTTCCATGTAAACATCAAAAACGTTCAGACTCGTGTTGTGTGTTTGTGTTACGTGACAGAGCTTATGTTAATTTTAAATGTCTTGCCGACTCAAAATAAATCTTATCTTATCTTATATTATCTTATCGTATCTTACTATTTTAATAACCTGTCAAAACATCGACCCGGCTTTCATTATATTCTGTTCTAGCCTATGTTGACAGATCAATTAAAATGCACAACTGTACACTTTGGTTGCGTGTTTATAAAGCATTTATTATGTTAAAATTATTTTCCCGGCTGTGCAGTTACGGCTTCATCGTCGTCGTATTCATTATCCTCATCGTCGTCATCATCTTTTTAGCATAATCATCATCATATGACAAAAGTAATTATAATGATTATCTTTTTATACTCCTCCGTGTTTATCCTGATTTTGAGTGCAGAGCCGTGAATTTATATCAAGTTGTTGCATGACGATCGTAATTCCTTGATCAGATATACAATACATGAATAAAAAGTATATATATATTTTTAAATCATTAATGCTATAGGACACAGATATTGTCTATTGCCTTAATTATTGACCCGGCACTAATAATATTTCCGGGGTTTTCTCTGTTTTACGGAATATTTTTGTCCTAAAATAAAACCGATATGGTAGCTAGCTGTTCGACGTTACAACGTCAGGCCATTTTTATCACCGCCGATGAAATCGTGAGAGGGGTATTGAAATGGCGTTGTCAGTCCGCCCGTCAGTTCGTCCGTACGCAGCCATTTCTCATTAACTACCTGGTAGAATTTTAACAAACTTGAAAAAAAAAAAACATGAACTAACAATTTCCATACAGTTACTGCCCTTGATTTAATGAAAAATGTCCGACCGCAGCCATTTCTCAGTAACTAGCAACTGGCAGAATTTCATCAAACTTGAAGTAAACATGAGCCAACCATGATTCTGCAATGACGCATTTTTTTTTTTTTTTGATTGATCAATTTCTCTTACAGTTATTGTCCTTGATTTAATGAAAAATACACGTCTGCAGCCATTGCTCAGTATCAAGTTTGTAGAATTTCATGAAACTTGAAATAAATATGAACCAACATACTGTGATGATGCTCGTCATTTTCTTTTTTATTGGTCTATTTTCCATAGAGTTATTGCCCTTAAAATGTGTAAAAATCCACAGATTTGTACATAACAAACCAACCAATTGGAAGAAATTCAATAAACTTCTTTGATTCTTCTCAAGAATATTTATTATAAACATGTGACGTTGTGTACCCATACCGGGTTGCCACATTGCCTTGGTCATGACATACCACCTCCCCATCCCACCCCCACTCCCCCCTCCCATTTTTTAAAACCTTCCACATTCAAAGTTGTACCATTCTTTCATCTCACTCCTCCACCCAGTCATGCTCACCACTCCGATCGTGATTCTCCCGCCGCCCTCTAATTTGATTTTGAGTTATGAAATTATTTGCTTCTTTGTAACATTCTTAACTTTTTGCCAGAAGGGTTTTTTTTTTGCCGTTCTTCATTACAGACACTTTCTGCGGGGGATACCAATTCATCGAATTTGCTTGTTATTTTATTATTAACATCAGAATTAGAACTTGTCTAACCTTTTTCACATGCTCTGGTATGGTGTAACACCTGTGCACGACGTTGTGCGCGTGTGTTGTATAATATTTTATAATAAGTAGATATCATTTTCTCAAAACGACTTATATTTCTGCGTTTGTAACATGCATTCTAGGCTCAAACATTCTTGACTTACCACCCGGAAAGCGTTTAACTGTTCCTTATGCAAACTGATGAAATCGTAATTGGACCCAGTGTTATCGTAGAAATATTTTGGCATCAATTTTGCAGAAAGCATTCCTTAGATTTGAAAAATACATCAGCGTATATATAGAAAAGTAATTAGTTTCAACATTTATTTAAATTCAATGGCTGTGTCGGCAGCACTTTCTTCGGTGTACAACAATCTGATCAAAGCTGCACGAGAAAACGGAAATATAAATTAGTGTATCGGAAAGTTTAAGCTGATCAAATGTCAGTATCATCACACAACTATTTTCACGGGTATGAAACGTTGCCTGCGGCACAAAATGTGCCGCACTGAAATGAAGGCATCGTGCCTCCGACGGCGCAGGCATTGCGCAGGATGTTTACAAAAATAACGAGCAAGGTGAGTAAAATTGAATGTTTTTGGTTATTGTCTTTTTACAGTAAAAACTTTTTAGAAATCGGGGAATGCAGCGGGATGTAGTTGTGTCTTGCCGACAAATCCATGCCCAGTTTGTGAACAAATATGTAATATTATTATTTTGCGCGTGTTTTTCATCGGATATATAGTAACATGAAAATTACAAAAGCAGTGAATATTCCGAGTCATTTCATATCCTGCTGAAAAAGGAATGATGTATTTCTGTAGTATATTATATAAAGACATGACATCTGATCAACTGAGATAAAATACATGTCAAGGAAAAGGCATATCCCCTCGTTCTGCCGACTTTTCAGTCCAGTGCCAAAGGCATCTTGATGGTGCCGCAGACATCGTGAGAGGCGCAGTCATCTTGAATACTATTTTAGTCGGTAGTACGTGTAATTTCCACCATCTAACATGTATTGAAGTACAAAAATATCAATAACAAGGTTGTTCCTCCAGTTATTGTAGTAGTAAGACAAATCTTCTCAATCCGAACTTTGTAATATTAATAGCTATTTCAAGAAGTTTGCAATATTTTTCTTGCTCTTTTGGAGGATAGGACCAAGTGCCTCCCAGCTGAGAAAATCACGTCATTTTGTATCGAATTTGGATTATTTTCTCCCAAAAAACAATATTCAATTACCAAACATTCTCATTTGTAACAATTATTGATGCTTCGTTCAAAGCAAGGTATAAAAACCAGTATTTGAGCACAAAAACTATCACAACTTTTGTCACTTTTTAACCAATTTTGAAGTTTTTGTTTCAAAATCAAGTTTTGTTGGGTTTTTTTTCTTTACAGTTTGGGCGTACTATTTTGATAAGCGATGAGCTGAATTTCGCCCCCTCCCCCAAACCCCCGAAAAAAAATGGCGAAAAATCACTGTTTTGGCTTTCCGAAGAAAAGAAACGCAAAAAAGACAAAAAAAACCGTAAAAACATTAAACTTCCCTTAAAACGATACCGTTCCCAAGTTTTGTGTGGAAAAGAAGCAATGAAGTTATCGATAGTTAAATATCTTGTTTTTATTATATTTTCAGATGGATGTACATGCATTCAGTGTATATTAAAAGGAAAAGAAAATCATTTCTCCTTATGATCAGACGAAAATTTTATGTATACAGTCAGTGCACAGACCTAAATCATAGTTGAACGACAAAGAGTGAGTAAAATACGTTAATATTTTTGTAGAATTTCAGAAATAATTAGAACAAGTTAAACCCCATTTTGGACAATGTTTTCATTGGTTCTTTTCTACTCAAAACTTTGGAACAGTATCATTTTAAATACTCTTCGTTCGTATGTAAATATCTTGACTTAACAGTGAAATTTGTGCTGATATACTGTTACAGAAAAACATGGTGCGAGATGAGCGAGAGAAATTTCATGTTTTTATGTCTGTGTTTTTGTTTTTTTTGTTTTTTGTTTTTTGTCTTATTGCGTTCCTTTTTCCGGAACGCCAAAACTGCGAATCTCAACATTTATTTATTTATTTTTATTTTATTTTTTTGGAGGAGGGGGAGTCTGGGGAGGGGGGTGAAATCAGCTCGCCGCCAATAAAAAAAAGTACGCCCAAACTGTAAAGAAAATAAACTCGATGTTGAAACAAAAACATTAAAATTGGTTGAAAAATGACGAAAGTTATGACAGTTTTTGTGCTCCGATGCTGGTTTTCATACCTTGCTTTGAACTATAAGCATCAATAATTGTTACAAATGGGATGTTTAGTAATTGAATATTGCTATTTTACAGGAGAAAATGAATCCCTAATCGATACAAAATGATGTGATTTTCCCTGGCCCCATTCCCCAAAACAGCGAGAAAAAATACTGCAAACTTCTTAAAATACTGTGAAATCATTAATATTCGCGGGGGACTAATTTTCGTGGATTTCGTGGTTGAGTCAATCCATGAAATTTAATCCCAACGAACAAGTAAAATCCCCATTCATCTTATGTTCAAAAGTTGATATCCACAAATTCATATCCCCACGAAATTGCCGTTCTGACCAAAACCACGAAATTTCGTGCCCACGAAATTAAATGATTTCACAGTAGCTATTTATATTACAAAGTTCGGATTAAAAAGATTGTCTTACTACTATAATAACTGGAGGAACAACATTGTTATTGATATTTTTGTACTTCAATACATGTTAGATGGTGGAAATTACACGTACTACCGACTAAAATAGTATTCAAGATGACTGCGCCTCTCACGATGTCTGCGGCACCATCAAGATGCCTTTGGCACTGGACTGAAAAGTCGGCAGAACGAGGGGATATGCCTTTTCCTTGACATGTATTTTATCTCAGTTGATCAGATGTCATGTCTTTATATAATATACTACAGAAATACATCATTCCTTTTTCAGCAGGATATGACAATAACCAAAAAGACAATAACCAAAAACATTCAAGTTTACTCACCTTGCTCGTTATTTTTGTAAACATCCTGCGCAATGCCTGCGCCGTCGGAGGCACGATGCCTTCATTTCAGTGCGGCACATTTTGTGCCGCAGGCAACGTTTCATACCCGTGATTTTACTGGTCTCCTCGGGTTAGTAAATTAACCAAAGTGAACACATAAAAATTATTTATTGCTGGTTTTCTTCCCTGTGTAAATTTTTCTTTATTGTGAATTAATCAGATTTATAAAATTCCTTGACTACTGGGTTCAATTTCACGCTACGGTGAAGTTTAAGCTAGTTAACAAAACGTTACGTACTTTTCCCACGTTTTCAACCAAGGGCACATTGGTTGTTTGTTAAAATTTATTTGCAGCATTTATTTTACTGTCTGTTGCATTATTACGTTTGGCTATTTGTCGTTTTTCAACTGTTTCATAAATACTTAAATAACAAAATTCACTTTGAATCTAGGCCCCACCCACTCCGCCCCGTTGATTGAGAAGTTACCTATACTCATCAAAGATGCACCCTACTATTCTGCCCGCAACATTAAGACTTCAAAACGCACCAGAGGCAACAATTTCATAACTGTTTTTCAAAATTCTTCCGAGGGGGAGAGCCTCCTACCCCCTCCTCAACATATGGAGGGCTGTATCAGAAACCGCTCTGTTACCTCAAATTGTTCATATCAAATGCCCTTGACTTTAAAAAGTCACCGCGTGCACGAGAATTCTTCTGAATGTGAGACTAGTTGTCAGAAGAAACCATAGACAACGTAAACATTTTCAAATATTGGCATATGTAGAAATATTTAAATACATCCAAAGTGAATGTGAATTTCAAAGCTAGGTATTATCAACAAGAATTTTGACACTGTTTAACTAATTCACTCCACCTAGTAGCAGTTGACAACGTTTTCAAGTGACATGGGTTTAAGTATCACTGGTACCATTTTCTAGTATGTTTTTATTATTTTTAAGACTACCTATTTATTGTTACAATTTGTACAAAAATGGAACTTTGGTTTTATAATCGAATTCTTGCTGTTCCTAGTTAATTTACCTCTGTAACAGAGTTGGACAATTTGGAAAATACTGATTTGCAGGCGGTAAAATATCCCATAGTTTGTCTTTAAAACTTGTTAAAACATATATTGTAGAAGATTTACTTCGGCACCAAACATATTTTTAGGAAGCTGCAAAAGTAGCAGTTTGCCAATAAGTTTTATTGTTGAGTACGCAAACTGAGGTGACCCAGTAATGATTGTGTCATTACTCTCTGCACGCGCCGTATTTTGTGACGTTTTGTTTGTGGCGCGACCACGATATGTTCAGCATTCAAGGGCATGTCAATCAAGTTTGAATTTTGGATTTTGATTGGTTATGCAATATATTGGAGTCCGGCTTCATCGTAGCATCATATTTCAAATCTCGGAAAAATATCATATTGGGTGGAGCTAAAATCAAAGCCCAAATTTATTCAGTGACATGACATTGAGCGTGGATAGAAAGAAACCATAATGGGATATAATCTGCGGTAAGTAAAATGTAATCGGTCGGCTTACTTTTGATAAGGTTTATGCAGACTCTAGAGCAAACCAATTTTTTGAGAGTATGTCTGTATTCTATCTAGATCTTCAAGTTGCCTTATTATTATGTTCAAAGGCGGGAGCGTGGGAACTGTGACAAACTAAGCCTACTGTACTGGTTGGCGACCCAGATTCGGACAATTTTACAACCTTTTCAGCTGTCATGTTTTTATTTTTAATGCAAGATCCATGAAATGTTACCTGAATAAAGGTTAAAGGTCAGTAATTCAAATCCTTCTTTGTTCCATATACAAAACCACAACTTCATGTCGTCTTTACGTACCTTTAGAGAACATCACTTTTTCCTACACCAATTTTTCATGAAAGTTCTATCACAAACTAACGAAAAAATGAAAAGAAAATAGGGGGTTGAATAGTTCCTAGTGAAATGCCAGTCAGTTGTGGTCTGCTACCCTGAAAATGGCGCATATTTGCTCTCCTCCGCGCAATAAACACCTACTTCCGGTTTCGATCTGCAAAACTTGCCATGTGGGTTGTATGAACATGAAAACCGTCCCATTTCATGCAGAATGTATTCTAGTAGCGAAAAAGTGTGGTAAAAGCACTCGTTCTACACGAATTTGCGCAGAAAATGGGAAAATTAGGATCTATTTATTATGAACTTCTTTCGACTACACCACGGAAGCACATTTTCGACCGAATTACTGACCTTATTCCTATAAGAAATGTTTCTTATCAAATTTCACACAATTTTCATCTCTATTTCCAAGAAAGATGTAATACCAAACATATTGCCAAGTTTCATTGTGAAATTTCGAGATTTTAGAGAAATATAGACATTTTATAGAAGCCACCCCCTACCCATTTACAGGGCTAAATTTTGGCCTTATGGACCTTTATTGTATATTTTGTTAAAAGTTTCACTCTTTTGCATCATTTTTCACTGGGATTCTGAAATATCATTCATTCCGTCATGAATAAGACCCAGAAGGATGCATTTTGTGCATTTTCTGACATTCTGGAGACAAAGTATTGGCTTTTTAATCCCAGAAATCGCTGCTTAAATAGGCGCATATACATAAAATAAGGTCAAAATTCAAAAATTTTAAAATTTCATTATTATTTTGCACTGGAAACACTATTTTATATCATATACAACCGATTTATGGCTATAAAGACTAATTGCGATGTGTCTCGAGAATAGTCTTATTTCAGCTCTTATAGGTTAAAGGTCAGTAATTCAAATCCTTCTTTGTTCCATATACAAAACCACAACTTCATGTCGTCTTTACGTACCTTTAGAGAACATCACTTTTTCCTACACCAATTTTTCATGAAAGTTCTATCACAAACTAACGAAAAAATGAAAAGAAAATAGGGGGTTGAATAGTTCCTAGTGAAATGCCAGTCAGTTGTGGTCTGCTACCCTGAAAATGGCGCATATTTGCTCTCCTCCGCGCAATAAACACCTACTTCCGGTTTCGATCTGCAAAACTTGCCATGTGGGTTGTATGAACATGAAAACCGTCCCATTTCATGCAGAATGTATTCTAGTAGCGAAAAAGTGTGGTAAAAGCACTCGTTCTACACGAATTTGCGCAGAAAATGGGAAAATTAGGATCTATTTATTATGGACTTCTTTCGACTACACCACGGAAGCACATTTTCGACCGAATTACTGACCTTATTCCTAAAGTTCAGTTCCTCTGTGTCACAAAACGCGATTTTGTTTGTATCTAAAAATAAACTGGACACGTCACTGAGGCCCGAAAGAGGGTACGTAAATGTAACGTTTTTAGCGTGTTGTAGGACCCAAAAATCGGACAGGAAAAAAGCGCTAATTATCGTCACTTCTGTTGCGCAGATTCACTTTTAGGTCGGTGGTAATGACAAAAAGACATGTTTACCACTACTAATGTTTAATATAAGGCTGACGAGAATTGAAAAAAAAAATCAACTCTGGCCGTAACATATACAACAGCTGGCCGTAACATGTACAACACAATATTTTGAGTATTAACATGGTTTAAACGTTTAAATCTCATGTTTTGTCAATAATCAATGGCGGATCCAATATTTTTTCCAGGGAGAGTCGAAGTAAGTGGACAACAACAAAAAACCCCAACCCTCCCCCCCCCCCCTCCCAAAAAAAACAAAAAACAGTCCATTCGTGCGGGAGACGGGAGGGGTTCCAGTGCATTTGCAGTATGACGTGTACTCTATTCGATTTTAATCAGATCCGCCCTGGATAATAACTATGACTGTCTTCATTGTAAAGACACACAATTAGACAAGTAACTATGATAAGCAATCATTTCATTCTCCGACATACAGCACAATCATTTTATTCTTCTACATACAACCATGGTTTACATTGTCTACAAAACCAGTCACACCTCTCACTCATGCTTTCCAACAAATACTCTCGCTCCCGCATACTCAGACATTCCTCGTGGTACCACCTTTCACACATACTCTCATCACAACCATACCACATTACACCATTAATTTCATCGTTCATCCTTCCTCTTTCACCACAAACACTACATGTGAATTTCTTTGCCGCCAGTCTCCCGCCTACTGCTCTCTTCATCCTGTCCATTTCCTTGCTTAATGCCTTGGATCTCCTGTCCTCCTCCCGCTTCTGTCTTTTCACAAGCCTCTCTTCCTCCTCTTTCTGTCGCTGTATCCTTCTCTCCTCCCTCTGTCTCTGTCTCTCCTTCTCTTCCTTCTCTCTCCTCGCTGCATCTTCCTTCTCCTGAAATCAGAAAATGAGCCGCGCCATGAGAAAACCAACATAGTGTGTTTGCTTCCGCACAGTCTGGCCAGGATCCATGCTGTTTTGTAACAGTCTCTCTAATTGCAATAGGCTTTGAAAGCGAAAAGCATGGATCCTGACCAGGCTGCGTGGACTATGTTGATTTTCTCATGGCGCGGCTTAAATATATTTATTGTTTTGCCGTCGTCCGTCCGTCTTTTCATCTGTCAGAAATTATATTTAAGAAGTGGTTAGAAATTTTCCAGTAAACTGCACACGAGTATTCGCCACCTCGAGGGAAATGCCACCGGCAAGGTACAATTTGACAACATCAGCAACACCACAGGTATCGGCCTTGGTAGTCTAGAGTGCAAACACATTTATATAATAAAGGTCAATACCTTACCTGGTGTGGAGATGACCCCTTTCGATTTTAGGATGAAAATGTCAGCTTTAGGCCCAGCTAAAACGGGCCGTAACTTCTTAAACAGTTTCTGCTTGCTCCGCAAAAATAACTCACCTTCAACAGCTTCAGCATTTCATCTCCGCTGATCACCCTACCCTCTGGAACTCGCCTGGATGCCTTCTTTCCTGACTTCATTGGAGGCATTGGCGGCGGCATCAAAACATCGGCCATCCTCTCAGGAATAAGTCCTTGGTCCACAAGAGGGTTTACTAGGAATGAGCCACAGGTTTCGCATGAACGAACATTAGTGTTCTCTTTGTTTCCATCTGAAAACAACAGAATGATTAAGTTATTCGAATATTATTATGTTTTATGTGACAGATATTATCTTTTATCTGCGAATTAGACATCGTTCGTTAAATGTTTGGATAGTTCTGAAAAGTACAATTTATATGATGTTTATTTGTTATGATTACTAACTTACTTCTAGTTTAGTTTGTTTACTTTACGTTTTAACACTCAATTTAGCATAATTTCAATTCCCCCTTTACCCCCTGTAAGGAACTGAGAACCTTCTCACATTAATATTCAGACAAATAGCATGACAGTTTCAGACAGTGAGAGATCCAAGTAGATAAGTCAACGGAAAAAATACTCAACCAAAAAGCGCTTAACCACTTACTTTGAGGATTTGTTTTTTTGAACGTTGGTGGCACGAGCTGACTGGTGTCAATGGCTTTTGGGTTAAAGGGTACTATCCCAGTTACGGCAAATGCCACTCTCACGGATGCTGGTGTAGTCTGCTCTAGAGCATGTCGCAAAACGATCGGAAATTCGGCTCTCTGAACAGTAAAACTTCGGTTTACAAAGCCCAGCTTCACGGCAAGAGAACTGAATCTGTTCTTGAGTGGACCATTAACCTGAAAAAAAGCGATTTGATTCTTCGGGTTTTATGCCGTTTTAACAGTCAGAATAATTATTTAAGGACAGTTACTTGACACATTTCTTGGGTTTCTACATTACTGACGTATAAAGAGGCGGAGAAGTGGGGAACAGAGAGTTGTGTTACCACCCAGAATGAAACCGGCAACCGATTTAGAGTCCAATGCTCTGCCGACTGAGCTGGTGCAGAGGATGGAAATACTTTACAGATAGAATCGATTTGCTAATTTCTTGACATTTTCCGCACGCACTGAAAAATGTCTTGCACTTAAGGAGCAATGGTAGAACTTAAACAATATACTCACCTTGACGTCAAGCGGCTGTAATATGTGTGTCGTATGTGCCGGCATCCCTAGCAGAATAATGTTGTTTTCTCTGGCACATTCCACAAGTGCAGGGGTTCCACTAGACCTGAAAACCCAAGAGTCCCAGGACCCTTGGGCCCAAATTTTGAAGGGTCCTTTTCCAAAATACAGCAGTCCTGTCCCAACACGTCTATATAATTGACTATATTTTTTTATTTAGTAATACGTAGATCTTTACCTATATTATAAGAAAACAATAAACCCAAGATCATGTTATAGCATAATAAAAATGTCAGTTTCAGGTCATATATTGTAAACTAATATTTATCAAAATTCATGTTATTTTGATTAGGTTTTTCTTCTGTTTCATTTAATTTTTAATAACAGAACAGTGCTATAACACTCTATATAAAAGTGTATCCAAAATGTACTGTCCGGATACTGGTACACTTCCGGAATGTCATCGGAAAGTAGTTTTTGCTCAGTTTACTTGGCCAACTAAGCTAAATCAGAGATAGTCCCTCAAATAATGATGCTACTTATCATTAACAACAGCATTGAAAGTCAGTTTTTTAAGGAATTTTGGAAATATGCATTATGACATCGGGTGTAATTAGACTCGTGAACGGACATTCTAAACTTATTTTTGCTTTCAAAATTCATCAAAATTTGTGAAGCTTCTTGTTGAAATTACGGTATGATCACTAAGCAATGGTCTAATTTAAGGTTTGCATGAAAAAATCTTACAGGGCACTTTTCACATGCTCGGTAATCGGCTGCTTACGATAATTTAATAATTGGCGCCTTTTTAGCTCACCTGAGCACGAAGTGCTCAAAGGTGAGCTTTAGTGATCACCCTGTGTCCGGCGTCCGTCGTCGTCCGTCCGTCCGTCCGTCCGTCGTCAACAATTTGACTGTTAACACTCTAGAGGTCACATTTTTGACCCAATCTTAATGAAACTTGGTCAGAATGTTACCCTAAATAAAATCTTGGACGAGTTCGATATTGGGTCATCTGGGATCAAAAACTAGGTCATCAGGTCAAATTAAAGGAAAAGCTTGTTAACACTCTAGAGGTCACATTTTTGGCCCAATCTTAATGAAACTTGGTCAGAATGTTACCCTCAATAAAATCTTGGATGAGTTCGATATTAAGTCATCTGGGGTCAAAAACTAGGTCACCAGGTCAAATCAAAGGAAAAGCTTGTTAACACTCTAGAGGTCACAATTTTGGCCCAATCTTAATGAAACTTGGTCAGGATGTTACCCTCAATAAAATCTTGGACGAGTTCGATATTGGGTCATCTGGGGTCAAAAACTAGGTCACCAGGTCAAATCAAAGAAAAAGCTTGTTAACACTATAGAGGTCACATTTTTGACCCAATCTTAATGAAACTTGGTCAGAATGTTACCCTTAATAAAATCTTGGATGAGTTCGATATTTGGTTATCTGGGATCATAAACTAGGTCACCAGGTCAAATCAAAGGAAAAGCTTGTTAACACTGTTGAAGCCGCATTTATGACTGTATCTTCATGAAACTTGGTCAGATTGTTAATATTGATGATCTTAAGGTCCAGTTTGAATCTGGGTCATGTAGGATAAAAAACTAGGTCACCAAGCCAAATCAAATGAAAAGCTAGTTTACACTAGAGGCCACATTTATGACCATACCTTAATGAAACTTGGTCAAATCTTGATGATCTATAGCTCAAGTTCAAATCTGGGTTAGGTGGGGTCAAAAACTAGGTCACTAGGTCATATCAAAGGAAAAGCTTGTTAACACTCTAGAGGCCACATTTATGACTATATCTTCATGAAACTTAGTCAGAATGTTAAACTTGATGATCTTTAGGGCAATTTTGAATCTGGGTCATGTCGGGTCAAAAACTAGGTCACCGGGTCAAATCAAAGGAAAAGCTAATTAACACTGTAGAGGCCACGTTTATGACCATATCTTAATGAAACTTGGTCAGAATGTTAATCTTGATAATCTTTAGGTCAAGTTTAAATCTGGGTCAGATGGAGTCAAAAACTAGGTCACTAGGTCATATCAAAGGAAAAGCTTGTTAACACTCTAGAGGCCACATTTTTGACTATATCTTCATGAAACTTAGTCAGAATGTTAAACTTGATGGTCTTTAGGTCAAGTTCGAATCTGGGTCATGTCGGGTCAAAAACTAGGTCACGGGGGTCAAATAAAAGGAATAGTTAGTTAACACTTTAGAGGCCACATTTATGACCATATCTTAATGAAACTTGGTCAGAATGTTAATCTTGATGATCTATAGGTCAAGTTTAAATCTGGGTCAGGTGTGTTAAAAAACTAGGTCACTAGGTCAAATCAAAGGAAAAGCTTGTTAAGACTCTAGAGGCCAGATTTATGACTGTATCTTCATGAAACTTAATCAGAAAGTTAATCTTGATGATCTTTAGGTCAAGTTCGAATCTGGGTCATGTGGGGGCAAAAACTAGGTCACCGGGTCAAATCAAAGGAAAAGCTAGTTAACACTTTAGAGGCTACATTTATGACCATATCTTAATGAAACTTGGTCAGAATGTTGATCTTGATGATCTTTAGGTCAATAGGTCAGGTGAGCGATACAGGGCCTTCATGGCCCTCTTGTTTGACAGTACACAGGATCAATACCGCTTTATCAGTTAATTTCAACACTTCATTGATTCTTGTTACCTATGTGCACTCGCCGTGACGTAACTTGCTGATAAAAAAATCAGCGAGGCATGTCTACAGGAGAAAGGGCGGGATTTAGCAGAAGATCAAAGGCAGGAGGGCATGACCGCGAGTGTTTATTTTGGAATACACGTGTCTATCGTGGAAATAGTTTTACTGAAGGAAATGAATGATTATCGAAGGAAAATGCCTCCGGGTCCCGAAGGACGCACAGGCAAGTATCATGCCGGGTCCTTTGAGCGTCTTTTGAAAATCTCCCGGGTCCGGACCCGGGGTCCCGGGTCAAATGGAACCCCTGCAAGTGGTAGTGTGACATGGGAGTCGTGGTTATTAAGAACCAGTAAAACTGGACGTTCCTTTCCACAGTTTGGCACGAAAACCCTCCTGAACCATGAAAGGAACAGGTCCCCATCCATGTAACCACTCTCGGATGTTGCGAACAGCCAGCTGTCTGGTATGCCGTCATCAAACTTTCTGTGTGGAAAAGACCCCTGTAAAATGGATGGGTTGTACACAGTGATCTAGCGTCAACCAAAGCATTTAGTCTAACAAGCTATTTTCCTTTTCGACGAAACGTTTTATTGTTATTTCTCAGTGGGAAAGTTTTCCCGCTTGATATTTAAATAACCCTTTTTGTATGACAAGATAGATGTTTAGCCCAAATAACTCTGTATAAAAAAATATATCTAGATGTCGTTCAATACGTTTTTAAGAACCAAAAGTAAGTGTTACGTTTCTTTTTTTTCCTTTAGTTTGTAACGTAAAACCAAACAAACGAAACAAATCACCATCTAACCTTAAATATCACCATTGTTGGTAGAATCTTACCATCTGCGCAAATGCAGATGTTAGCTGTAACGTGGCCACTAGTAACGTTTTTGGCTGAGATGGGTCTGCTTGGGTCCCAGCACTTTGATTTTGGGCTTCTCCTTCCCTGACCAACCACTTTCATCAACGTTATATATCTGCAAAATGACATTATCATATAGACTTAAAAATCTGTTTAACGAGTATGCAGTCAAGACGAATGTTCATGGTTTGAAATATATAATTGCTATAACAAATATTTGAACTAGCGGTGTCGGGGCCATTGAAAGCACCGAAACCAGAAGCAAACAGTGAGAATTGCCGACGCAGTTTTATTGAGTCTGTTTGAGGGCATTACTTGAAAATTCAACACTAATCACGCACCTTAGTGCCGGCTTAAGTGGTACTCAATCTCCAGACCAAATGCAGGACCATAATGATCAGTATATTTTACTTAACTTATTGCATTTACTTCAACAATCAGTCTTATCGTTTTAGAAGTTTTTATAGCGCAATAGAAAAATAAAAAGAAAGTATGTATTTTCCGGCAGACGCCTGAGCTCAAGATTAATTGATAAGAACCTTACAGTATGAAAATTTTGAAAATTACCTGTGATTCTTTTAACTGATTGGTTTCCAACACATTCCTCAAAAGTTCGAACCACCCATTCATGGTCTCCTGATTAGACATACGGCATCTGGCTCTGTCTAGACATTCAGGTGTTCTCTCTGACAACTCTGGATGCCGTTTCTTCAAGGCACGAAACCACTTGTCTGATGGCCCTGATTCTAAATTCATAGCAGTTTCCCTGCCTATGAAAACAAAATAGACTTTGTTACCTTACTTTTAATTCAGTTTTACGTGCACTAACATTTGCGAATCGATGTTACCATGTTTCAGGACTTCCATGTCGTCTAAATGTCGACACTTGCTGAATGTCAATATGCTGCTCTTGCGCAATGTAAAATGTCTTTTTGTCGACAACGACATGACGGCAACATGATGCTACCAGTATAACACAATACAATGTGACAAAGCGATATTAATGTTGCACTGTCGCATCGTGTCGTTGTAAAATCGCATCGTACTGTCGTGATATCGAATAATATTGTGATGTAGCATCATGATGTAACATCGTACCGTAGTGCTGTCGCATTGTGTTCTCGTATTATCGACCTAACGTAATCCGGGTTCGACATAACGACGGTACGATATCCCTATCGGAATACCGTTAATAATTATGTTTGTTCACAAATTCTTGCACAGTTGATATGTTAATGCGAAAAAGTTTTATCTGATATTTTTTACATAAATAATATACTGATCAATACTGAATCAAATATGAAGCTTAGGCGAGATACTTACCAGATCTACGCACTATTTCTCGCACGTAACACCTCACCATACTGCGTGTCATGGGAAACCCCTGTCTGGCTTGATGTTGAATGAACTGGACCAGAGCGTTCTCTTCTTCTATCGTTAAGAGTTTTGTCTGCTCCTGTTTCACATCTTTAGTCTCCTGAAGAGCGTAAAAAATGGAAGAGAAGTGCAATAACTTTGGCTGATATCAACATTTTGTCCGGATTATACTATGCTAGATGTATATATGTTGATCAATTTTTGATAGTTTTATTTTGTACAAAACTGTGGAACAGTGGTTAGCACAGTGAACTCTGAAACAGATATTTCGCGGGTTTGATCCACGGACCGGCTATATGTTCTTTGGCATTTTGGTCGGAAAAAAGATTTTCTTATTCTGTTTGTCACCAAATACTGATCATTTCATTAAGGAAAGCAGTCAGTTGGCCAGTGCGAAAAGTTTGTAAATCAAGCCGAGTTTGTACGGCACCGGCGTGGAGCAGACATTGAATCCAGCACGAAAAAAAATCTTTAATGCGTAAGTGTTACAAAAGTTGTTAAAACACATCAGGATAAATACGGAATAGATTACAGAAATTTTGTCCAATCTTTTAATGATTCTTGCGCACTACCTTTCTATTTACGTGGTCGTGTAGAGTGCTCTTTGGTACATTAAACTCCGTTGCAGCACTTCTCACTCCCATCTGTCTCCTTCTCACAGCAGACACTGCCCGTTGAAGGTTTTCTAAATTGTACGATCGGTACATAGTTCTAATAACAAAAGAATGTATTTTGATAAGTGTTATACATTTAGTAACATAAGAATGAATTTTGTTATTTGTAGTTGCCGCTACATTAAATAGGCATAGGAGTGTCATAATTGCAGTCTTAACAATTCATGGATTGCTGTAAAAAAGTAAATTGCCAAAAGGCAAGTTTAAGATAAACCGAATACTTTGTAAACAGTGGCAAATTATATTCGAAAGGGCGCTGAAATTCAAATTCTACTGTACGTAAACCTTTTACAAACATATTTCAAATGGGAGGCTACTTCAGCAGTCAGGGGTGTAACTGTTTTAAGTTATGTAACCTATTTCAGTTACTTTTTCAAGCATTTTATAACCTGTATTAGTTATAAAATAAGGATAACCCGGGTAAGTTATTCAAAAAAAGCCTATTTACTGTTCTCACAAAGTGATCTTTAAAGTGCAATTAGTAGCAAACTGTGGTTAATCAAATTCTCTTTTAGTCTGATAATGACCTGATGAGCATAATGGGATGTTAAGAGTTTTATAGCTTAAAAACCATTTGCGTAAGACTTTATCAGCCTTGCGTAAAAAAATTTACTGCACAGCTGGAAAGATAAAAGGCCAAGGATTCAGGAAATGATTGCATTAGTCACATTCAAAATGAGGAATTGACACAGGAGGGCTTTGTAATATTTTATGATAACTGAAACAAGTTATGAAAGTAAACGCAGTAACCAGGGTTCGCACAGGCTTGAAAAGTACTTGAAAATGAAGGGCAGTCTTGAAAAGTGCTTGAAAATTGCCCAAAGACCTTGAAAAGTACTTGAATTTCTTATTTTCTCGTGTTCTAGACAATTAAAATCTCCCTGAAAATCAAAAGTAAATCTTTTAGAATAAAATCGGCAAGTTTCGAGCAATGGGCAGAGCTACGAAAAACCGTAATAAAAAAGGTCGAATGTGTTCGGGACGAAAGCGGAGTTTGGGTACGAATGTTTCGTACTTTCTGTTAGCGTTGTCTCCCCTGACTAAAATGGCGTCGGCTAGAATTTACAAATTTGTGTATGTATTATTTATAAATAAGTCCTTGAAAACTATAAGACTAGTGCTTGAAAAGTCCTTGAATTTGACTTGGCCTTGTCTGTATGAACCCTGGTAACTCAAATTGGTTATAAAATGTGATAACTTGAAACAGTTACACCCCTGACTGTTCAGTGTTTTTTTTGGTATCAAGTCAACTCGTCCCCTAGTCAACTCGTCCCCCAGTCAACTCGTCCCCGATTTGGTCATTTCGTCCCCCAAAATTGGTCATTTCGTCCCCCTCATCATAAAATTTGGTCAACTCGTCCCCGATTTGGTCATTTCGTCCCCCATAATTGGTCATTTCGTCCCCCTCATCCTAAAATTTGGTCAACTCGTCCCCCTTTTGATAATTTTGTTCCTCTTAATATTTTAAGCATTTTTGCATTTTTATGATATTTTTGACTTTGAAAACTTGTATTTAAAATCATCGTGAGTTTTGAAGGAGTTATATTGGAAATAGTTAACTTTAAATAATTAGGTTTGATAAAATAATAAAAGAAATATACTGAAAATATAAGACAGTTAACTGAAATAAAATATAAAAAAAAATAAATACAATGCTCTTAGTATTAAAAATATAATATAATAGGAAATCTAATTAACTTTTTAAAAATCATAGTAAGAAAAGAGAGAGCAATAACTCGTTACCCCTTGTCATAATAAAAGAAAGTTTAATTTAGAAATACAATAAAGAATAAATAAAATATCTGTCACATGCTTTATATCAATTTTTTGTCATTAAAGTTAAAAAGAAATACTTCAAAAGTAGGGAGACTGTGGTTTCTATAAAAGTAGAACGAGCATATACCTGCATGCAAAAGGTGTTAAAGGTTATTAATCACATTAAAAGGCGTTGATTGGGCTGATTGGAAGGTGTTAATGGTATTAAATTGCATGAGAAGTTGTTGATTGACCAGATGAAATGTGTGAAAATTTTCCCCAAGTAGAATTAATTGTGTTAGAAGTTGATTGGAGTGAGGGAATTTAATTTTCATTGCTACTGTTCTCCAGTAACTGTTATACATGTAGTTTAAAATTTTCATTTATTACTCATTATACATGTATTATCGAATTAGAGTTAAAAAAAAAAAAAATTATGGAAGACAATAACAATGGCCGTTTTCCAATGTGTCACTGTTTGTTAAATGTATGTATTTGTATATATTATATGCTGTTAATGCTGCCCACATAAGTGGGACTTAACATTTGCTTGAATAAACTTGAAACTTGAAACTTGAATCATTTATTATAAAAAACGTTTAATACAAAGTTTAATATTATTCAAGAGTTTGAAAATAAGCAGCATCAAATACGGACATTTAAACAGCTATCATGTTGTCCAACATAGCATACTTACAAAAACAGAACAGAAAAAAAACCCCTGGAAATCCTCCTTGTTAAATCGATCACTTTTAAAGCAAAAAGCTCTTAAAACAAACTTAAAGCATAAATATACTTATTTGAAAGAAAAAACAGATTATTATCATACTTCGATTATCTTTTTTTTCAAAATACGTTTTAAAAAGGGGGCCGAAAAAGGGGGGACGAAATGACCAATTTGAAATCGCCGAGGGGGACGAAATGACCAAATCGGGGACGAGTTGACTGTGGGACGAGTTGACTAGGGGACGAGTTGACTGTAAATCTTTTTTTTTCTTAAAATTGTACGAGTTTTCTCCCTTTGGTTGATTTTTTTGGCGTGACTCTACTTATGAAATTCATCTTTTTCATTTTTCTTTAAATAAGTTAAGAAATAAATAATGGCCATTATTTTCTAAAAAAAATTATTTTGGCATGGCACTGTCTACCCATTTTGATCATTTTAAAACACGCATTTTTTTCGTCTGCATTTAGCAGATTGTAGATGAGTTCCCCTTGAATAATGTTGGGGCCTCAAAAGAAGTATGCGCATGCGCACTGAAAGCACATGCGACTTCCCCCAACGAGAGCTGTCAAAACATTTCGTGAACAAATGTAAATATTCCAATTTTTAAAGTTTTACTTACCGATTTGCAAATTGTTGCAGTGGATGTTGCACATAAAGCAAGCGTCTGTGTACATGTCAACAAATGATCAAATATAACGCCGAAATAAGCGTTTACGCGACTGTTCGATTTTCTGGGTCGTCTGAAATTCTGGGTCGCCAACCAGTAGGCTAAGGGAGAATGACTCCAAAAAAGAATACCACAATCTGCATATTAATTTTTCTGTATTACGTCTGAATTAACATATATGCGGATGTCTCTAAATTACTTTTGAATAACAGACTTGTTACAATCGCACTCTCTTCTGTAAAACAAGAGGACCATGATGGTCCTGAATCGCTCACCTATCCCCACATGACCAAGTGTTGAACTGAGTATGACGTCGTTATTTCTATTATTTAACATAGTGACCTAGTTTTTGAGCACATGTGACCTAGATATCATCAAGATAAAAAATTCTGACCAATTTTCATGAAGATCCATTGAAAAATATGGCCTCTAGAGAGGTCACAAGCTTTTTCTATTATTTGACCTAATGACCTAGTTTTTGAAGGCACGTGACCCACTTTTAAACTTGACCTAGATATCATCAAGGTGAACATTCTCACCAATTTTCATGAAGATCTCGTGAAAAATATGGCCTCTAGAGAGGTCACAAGGTTTTTGTATTTTTCGACCTACTGACCTAGTTTTTGACCGCACATGACCCAGTTACGAACCTGACCTAGATATCATCAAGCTGAACATTCTCACCAGTTTTCATGAAGATCCATTGAGAAATATGGCCTCTAGGGAGGTCACAGGTTTTTCTATTTTTAGACCTACTGACCTAGTTTTTGACCCCACGTGACCCAGTTTCGAACCTGACCTAGATATCATCAAGGTGAACATTCTGACCAATATTCATGAAGATCTCATGAAAAATATGGCCTCTAGAGAGGTCACAAGGTTTTTCTATTTTTAGATCTACTGACCTAGTTTTTAACCCCACGTGACCCAGTTTCGAACTTGATCTAGATATCATCAAGGTAAACATTCTGACCAATTTTGCTGAAGATCCATTGAAAAGTATGGCCTCTAGAGAGGTCACAAGGTTTTTCTATTTTTAGACCTACTGACCTAGTTTTTTACCGCACGTGACCCAGTTTCGAACTTGACCTAGATATCATCAAGGTGAACATTCTGACCAATTTTCATTAAGATCCATTGAGATATATGGCCTCTAGAGAGGTCACAAGGTTTTTCTATTTTTAGACCTACTGACCTAGTTTTTGATCAAACATGACCCAGTTTCAAACTTGACCTAGATATCATCAAGGTGAACATTCTGACCATAATTCATGAAGATCTCATGAAAAATATGGCCTCTAGAGAGGTCAAAAGGTTTTTCTATTTTTAGATCTACTGACCTAGTTTTTACCCCCATGTGACCCAGTTTCGAACTTGACCTAGATATCATCAAGGTGAACATTCTGACCAATTTTCATGAAGATACATTGAGAAATATGGCCTCTAGAGAGGTCAAAAGGTTTTTCTATTTTAAGACCTAATGACCTAGTTTTTGACCCCACGTGACCCAGTTTCGAACTTGACCTAGATATCATCAAGGTGAACATTCTGACCAATATTCATGAAGATCTCATGAAAAATATGGCCTCTAGAGAGGTCACAAGGTTTTTCTATTTTTAGACCTACTGACCTAGTTTTTGATCCCACATGACCCAGTTTCGAACTTGACCTAGATATCATCAAGGTGAACATTCTGACCAATTTTAATGAAGATCTTGTGAAATATATGGCCTCTAGAGAGGTCACAAGGTTTTTCTATTTTTAGACCTACTGACGTAGTTTTTGATGGCACGTGACCCAGTTTCGAACTTGACCTAGATATCATCAAGGTGAACATTCTGACCAACTTTCATAAAGATCCCATGAAAAATGTGACCTCTAGAGTGGTCACAAGCAAAAGTTTACGGACGCACGCACGCACGCACGGACGACGGACGCCGCGCGATCACAAAAGCTCACCTTGTCACTTTGTGACAGGTGAGCTAAAAATCGAACTAAAGTTTTAAAGAAGATATTGTTTTGTATTTATTGATTGACATTTAATATCGATAGCATATAACCCAACACAAGGCAATAAATATAATATCACAGCATATAAAAAATCATTTCTTTACATAGTTTTGAAAACAAATGTATACTGGTACTGATGATAAACCCGGACAGAAAATGAGGTTTTTTACCTGCATAACTTTTATTTCTGCAACTTGAAATCAATGGTCGGTATACACATTTATGTAAGTCATTTATTTATACAAAATATTTACCAATTTTGTTTTTGTTTACACCAGTCGGTGTTGTAAGTGGAAACTGTACCTACATGATGTGTTCAATTTTATAAATAACCGATTGCATTAATGCAATTGAATAGATCTATTTCCAAGGTGTTCTGTCCAGGTTTTTCATCAGTACCAGTAAGTAAGATGCATACTTTTAATAAAACTGAAAATTCTTAGCCAGGTGTTATACTTTAGAAAAATCTAAAGACATATGGACAACTCGTTAAGCTAAAAGCTTATTTCCATTGGAGTCCATGCTAATCTAATAAAAAGATCAGTGTAAGAAAGAAAAAATAATATAACAAATACATTAGGGTATAGTGGATTTTAGGGTACTGTATAGCAGATAGATTGATTTGATAAATTTTATATTTAGACTCGAATTATTGTATAAATTTTCATATCATTCTTTTACTGTCCTTCAAATAGACATTCTGACAAACATTTTAAATATTTGCTTGGTGTTTTATTTTTCATATGTAAAATAAAGCTATCCCCTATAGACTAAATCAGTGTATTTGTATACAGTGTATGTCAATGAGATAGAAATTTAAAAAGCTGAATGTTTTTGAAAACAGAATACATTTTTATTTTGATTTTTATTAAAGTAGTCTTGGAAAAATTGTTCAGAGGTGGATTTTAAACTAAAAATGGAAAAGATGACCAAAGCTATCCTGTACACCCTAAATCAGCTGGTATGTAAACAACTGAGTGGAGGGAAAAACACATGAATTTCTATGAAAAACGGACTGTTTTAAGAATAGATGTTTTCTGTCTGATATACTAAAAAAACTGTTATTGTCATTTCTGTGAACTGGAACCTAGGAAAAATTAGTTAGCTATCCACTATCCCCTAAAGCACTGTTTGGTACAACACAGGATTACTGCATTATTAAACATATTTCATAAAATTAAACACAATTAATACATTTTTGTTATCAACTTATCACAGATACATTTAGCACATACAGACCAGTTATATACAAAATCATTTGTGTCCATCATATTTCTCTAGTTATCTACTTACATGGATGAAAATGCTACAAAACAGGTGTTGGTACATTTCAAAAATTTCAAAACTTTTCAAAAATTGCTTAACAAAATGTTAACAGCTGAAGTTAGAGCTTTCAAAATACAGCTATGTTTCAGGAAATATTTCGTTAATAGGAGTCCTACCTAGAGAAAACCACAACCAGAAAAATATTAAACAAAAATACTGTCAATAAGAGTGTTTGATTGTATGATTTTCTTCCAAATATAACATTTACGTTTCTTTTTTATATTGAAATTTAAAAGGGCCTTGGATCAGATATAATTTGATACCAGATAAGAGGATATGATATACTTAATTTTTATTATAAGTCGGCAATGCAAGAAAAGCTCTGATTGCTTTAGATTTGTCTACTGAATTTATTAAAAACAAGTACAATTAATATATATTTATTAAAAATGCTTTAGGGTGTAGAGGTCGGGTTGATGAATTTTGCATGTTTCATATCATTCTTTTAATGGCAGGCAGACAGACATTATGATGTACATTTTAAATGTTTGCCTGTTCTTTTTTGCATATCTTCAAATGAAAATTTAAGCTATCTTTTCGTGAGCAAATCACTGTGTATTTTAAGAAAACCAGTGAATGAAAAATATTTCATAGAAATTTAAAGTTGAATGTGTTAAAATATTAATGGGAAAGCTATTCTCTACACCCTAAATCTGTTCATTTGTAAACAGTGGGATGAGAGAAGAAAGATAGGTATCTTTTATTCCCCCAATAATGGAGAGCACAACATAATTATATACAAGTATATGTACAATAACGCATAATGACAATAAATACAGCACTTGCAATGCTTTTAATCATCACATCGATGTTATGCTGACGTCACGTCAACGTGATATCTAGCGCCATGTACGCATCAAGAAATAGCGCTTTCAAACTTCCTGAAATATTTAACTTAATAACATGTTTTAAACTAAATGTCGGGCGGCGCCCTCGTAAAATAATTATGCCTGACGTATAACCGCCATCGTGTATAAATAGTCATAAAGGACTGTTTTGCTATAAATTATTTCTTAAATGTAATTAATTAGCTTTAACAAAAACACACAAAATCTTATAGTTGGACTTATATTTAAATAGCTGAATGTTTTGAAGAGAAGAGCAGTTCTCTGTTTAGTGGTACAATATAATACGAATTGTCATTTATCCTGTCACTTGCAGTATTTTCGACCCGATATCAGGGTGCCGTATATCTTTCTTGATATACGAAGAAGTTATTGCGATTTTTCAATTGTAACCACATTACTGTGTTGGTGATGACCTCATTATATAAGTGACTTCATTACGAATATGACGTCATTAAAACGGTTGTCCAACACTAATTTTTGTAAAATAAATTGCCAAATATCGGAAAATGAAGTAATGACAAGATAAATAGAATAATAGGTCAGTGCCTAAGATGGAGATAGGTTATCTGACTCGGCTCCGGACTTTATCAGGTTCGCCTTCGGCTCACCTGATAACCTCCTCTACCTCACCAGATAAACTTTCTCATCTACGGCACTAACCTATTATTCTCTATTTCTTAAAACTGGGATGCCAGAAAAATGATTAAGCTATGCGCTATACCCTTAGGCACACTTACATTTAAGGATGTAGGAGTGAGCAAGAGAAGAAAAAGCAGGTCACCAAGCTTGTTTTGTTTTTTTAGGGCTCGTTAAAGCTCCTCTGTTTAGGCATTTCAGAAATCTTGTAAAATTGAGAATATGGTGGGACCTAACAATTTTTGAAACATAGTGACATTATGAGACAATCAAAAAATTTATGTGACATTCAGAAATTTCTATAGGACAGTAAAAATGTTGCGACTTTCATACTAGGAATTGGCACTGTGGTATGTATTTACTTTAGATTAAAGAAGCTCTTAATTAAATACAAGTGTACAATTGTAACAGTTTCACAGATTTAATGTCAGTAAAGTTCAAAGCAGTTTACATTTGATACTGGCTAATTCAGAGCTAGTTTACTCTACATTCCTGGTAGAAGAGAACAGTACTCCTTTATACCACTGATAATAAAATTTAATGCAAGTTTTCCCAACAATGCTCTAATCATACACTGGATAACATTCTTAACCCATACCCTGCTAAACTTCTACAATGAGCTCAGCCATCTTTCAATTTGGACAATACCATTAACTGTGAAAAGGAGTGCTTACCAAAATATACTGACTGAATGGCAAACAGTATAGATCTTGATCAGACTGCAAGGATGTGCAGGCTGATCATGATCTACACTGGTCACAAAGGCAGAATCAGTTGGTTACATTTCTTTACATATGATTTGCACTATTGAATAGTTTCATCCTTTTGTATATAATACAATTTAGCCATGTGACACATGGCTCATCATACTTAAAACTTATGTGACATTTTTTAGCTCGACTATTCGAAGAATAGTCTAGCTATTCTACTCACCCTGGCGTCGGCGTCGGCGTCGGCGTCGGCGTCACACCTTGGTTAAGTTTTTGCATGCAAGTACATACAGCTATCATTTAAAGGCATATAGCTTTGAAACTTATTTATTCTTTTTCTAGGTCAATTACCAACCTCTCTGGGTCAAGTCCCATAACTCTGACATGTATTTTGAGCAAATTATGCCCCCTTTTGGACTTAGAAAATTTTGGTTAAAGTTTTACATGCAAGTTACTATCTCCAAAACTAATGCAGATATTGAATTGAAACTTCACATGTGTCTTCGGGGTTATAAAACTAGTTGATAGCACCAAGTCCCATAACTCTGACCTTCATTTTGGCCAAATTATGCCCCCTTTTGGACTTAGAAAATTCTGGTTAAAGTTTTGCGTGCAAGTACATACAGCTATTACTAAAAGGCATATAGATTTGAAACTTATTTTTTCTTTTTCTAGATCAATTACCTACCTCACTGGGTCAAGTCCCTTAACTCTGACATGTATTTTGAGCAAATTATGCCCCCTTTTGGACTTAGAAAATTCTGGTTAAAGTTTTACATGCAAGTTACTATCTCCAAAACTAATGCAGATATTGAATTGAAACTTCACATGTGTCTTCGGGGTTATAAAACTAGTTGATAGCACCAAGTCTCATAACTCTGATCTTCATTTTGGCCAAATTATGCCCCCTTTTGGACTTGGAAAATTCTGGTTAAAGTTTTGCGTGCAAGTACATACAGCTATTACTAAAAGGCATATAGATTTGAAACTTATTTTTTCTTTTTCTAGATCAATTACCTACCTCACTGGGTCAAGCCCCATAACTCTGACATGTATTTTGGCCAAATTATGCCCCCTTTTGGACTTAGAAAATTCTGGTTAAAGTTTTGCGTGCAAGTACATACAGCTATTACTAAAAGGCATATAGATTTGAAACTTATTTTTTCTTTTTCTAGGTCAATTACCTACCTCACTGGGTCAAGTTCCATAACTCTGACACGTATTTGGGCAAATTATACCCCCTTTTGGACTTAGAAAATTCTGGTTAAAGTTTTACATGCAAGTAACTATCTCCAAAACTACTACAGATATTAAATTGAAACTTCACATGTGTCTTCGGGGTTATAAAACTAGTTGATAGCACCAAGTCCCATAACTCTGACATGTATTTTGGGCAAATTATGCCCCATTTTGGACTTAGAAAATCCTGGTTAAAGTTTTGCGTGCAAGTACATACAGCTATTACCAAAAGGCATATAGCTTTGAAACTTATTTATTCTTTTTCAAGGTCAATTACCAACCTCACTGGATCAAGTTCCATAACTCTTAACATGTATTTTGAGCAAATTATGCCCCCTTTTGGACTTAGAAAATTCTGGTTAAAGTTTAACATGCAAGTTACTATCGCCAAAACTAATGCAGATATTGAATTGAAACTTAACATGTTTCTTCGGGGTTATAAAACTAGTTGATAACATCAAGTCCCATAACTCTGATATGTATTTTGGTCAAATTATGTCCCCTTTCGAACTTAAAACTCTTTTGATATTTAACATTTTGGGTAATAATTTCCTGCTTCTGTGACAATATTTCGAATAGTCGAGCTTGGCTGTCTTACGGACAGCTCTTGTTATTTTTATGTGAAAGGCATGATGATGTAAGCGTTTGTTAATCGTAAACATGCAGTCTACAATAATTATTGTAAGTATTATATATACAAAGAAAATCAGTTAAAGTGACCCTAAAATAAAGTTGAACTCAATACTGAATGTAAATTGAAAACCAATCAAGTGACAACTCTCTGTCCCTATATGGTCCGGAAACATGGTACTGTTAGACCTAAAAACAATATGAGTTCGGGTCTCGAAAAAGTACTTTACCTAATTTTAGAAGTAAACAAAATAGCTCTTCTGCTGGGATGAGAACCTAGCTTTTCACATGAAATTTCAACCATTGGAAATATATCTATTTCCCGAGTTATCATGAAAAATATTACAAAAGTCCGGTTGTTGGACACTAGCCAGTTTACCAGGTAGGCATTTGTTTGCATAAAACAGGCTGGTAACATTACCCAATCAGGGCAGAAAAAGTGATAATTCTTGACAAGTAATGAAGATATTTCTTTCAAACTTGGTCCATTTATTAAGCATTACAACTTTGTTGCCTTCAGTTAAGTTAGAAATACTTCTTTTTTTTTTTCAGTATTTTATGGTGCATAATTTTTAAAGTCCAAAAAGACTTTGTTTCAATACAGTGTTTAAAACAGAAAAGGTTCAATGGCTTTCTATTACTCCAAACTTATGTGCCAATACCTTTATTCTTTATATTAAGTTTGACCTTGACCTTGACCTCATTTTGGACTTAGGTTGCTTTATATTGGCCATCTCTTGGTTAACCAAATGTTACCATTTCGTCTAGCATCAGTACCCCTCACTAGAATGACTTGATACTAATGCAGTTGTAACCTGACCTCAGTCTGACCTTTAACTTGACCTCATTTTGGACTTTGGTTGCTTTGTATTGACAAGGATGCCACCGGTGGCATCAAGCATTTATTGAACGCAGCTCCTTGTTTTAGAACTAATACTTCTCCATAATGTTGTAAGTGAAAGCAGAGTAATGTATACATTACATTCATGTACTAGCGCAATAATTTAGAGCATTAGAAAGCCATTTAACCTTTCTTATGTCCCCGGCATCTACTGATGCGGGAGGCATATACAGTGATCGCCCTGTCCGTCCGTCTGTTCGTTCGTCCGTACGTACGTACGTATAATACCACTTGCAAGAATGAATTGGTACTAATACAGATGTAATTTGTGACCATTCCTCATCTTCAAACATCATCTGACCTCAGTTTGACCTTGACCTCATTTTGGATTTAGATTGCTTTATATGGGCCATTTCTTGGTTAACCAAATGGGATCGTTTTGTCTAGCATTAACACCGCTTACAAGAATGAATTGATACTAATGCAGATGTAACCTGTGACCATTCCTCATCTTCCAACATCACCTGACCTCAGTTTGACCTTGTCCTCATTTTGGACTTGGGCTGCTTTCTATCGTCAAGGTTGCTGCCGGGAGCATCAGGCGTTTATTGAATGCAGCTTCTTTAGAACCTTTTCTTTTGGACTTCAAAGATTATGCCTAAAAAAAATCTGAAAATGGGAAATAATTCTACCAAAACTGAATGCAACCAATTTGTTTTTTATTCTTACTTTTATTGCATAGTGCGGCAGTTTTCCTTTGATCTTTGCAGTATGTTAAACATGGTAACACACATTAATACTACAAAATATGTGCTGATATTTTACAAAACTGTTACGATATATATCAACAGTACACAGAAATCTCTATAGAGTTTCATTAGAAAAAAAAGTGTTGCGATATATATCAGCACAGTAAAACTGTTCCGATATATATCGCATCACTTTTTATGCCCCCACTTTGGGGGGGGGGGGGGGGGGGGCATATAGATTTGCTCTTGTCCGTCCGTCCTTCTGTCCGTCCGTCCGTCCTTCCGAAAACGTTGTGTCGCGCGTAGCTCTGAAAGTATTTGACGTAGAGTCACAAAACTTTACAGGAATGTTGGTCAGCATGTGTAGTTGTGCACCTGGGGTTTCGCGTCCGGATTCATTCAGTTGTGTAGAAGTTATGGCCCCTGACTTTGTAAAAATTGGTCATTTTAATGTTGTGTCATGCCTAGCTCCAAAAGTATATGACCTAGAGTCACAAAACTTTACAGGCATGTTGGTCAGCATGTGTAGTTGTGCACCTGGGGTTTCGCGTCTGGATTCATCCAGTCATGTAGGAGTTATGGCCCCTGACTTAGTAAAAAATTGGTCATTTTAATGTTGTGTCACGCATAGCTCCAAAAGTATTTGACCTAGAATCACCAAAGTTTACAGGAATGTTGGTCAGCATGTGTAGTTGTGCACCTGGAGTTTCGCGTCCGCATTCATTCAGTCATGTAGAAGTTATGGCCCCTGACTTTGTAAAAATTGGTCATTTTAATGTTGTGTCATGCCTAGCTGCAAAAGTATTTGAGCTAGAATCACCAAAGTTTACAGGAATGTTGGTCAGCATGTGCAGTTGTGCACCTGGGGTTTCGCATCCGGATTCATTCAGTATTGTAGGAGTTCTGGCCCCTGACCTGGGAAAAAATTGTCATTTTAATGTCATGTAGTGGGGGCATCTGTGTCCCATGGACACATTTCTAGTTCTCTATTGAAGTCCTATCAAGGGAGTATAATTTTTTCCTTTCAAAGAAAAGATGATTTTAGCTCCAATTTACAGTTCACAGAGAAAGAATTATCACAAACACCTACATTTATAAAGTAAAAGAATAAATAAACTAAGAATATTTCAAAAACTTGATAGTTATTGCCAAATTCCGAAATACATGAAATATATGAATTTCTGAGATTTCTCAATTTGATTTTTTTTACAAACAAAACAAGTTTTAGAATATGTTAGGCCGATGAAATGCAAAGATATAAAACCAATGCAGAAATCTGTTGGATACTTTTATCTGGGGAAGACTTTTTTTTAAAACGGAAGTTTTAGTGTTTTAGTCAGCGAGGTGCAGAAAGGGAATCAAAAGATTAAAAATAATAATAAACAAATTTAAATGAAAATAATATATAAATTTTAATGATAAAACTATGCGATAAAACAGTTATAATATGTAATGCTCGTGTGTTACGAAGATATATCAGAGCTAGGGGTACATCTCGGTATTTTTCTGTGCACATATCTGTCTCGGCCTACCGGCCTCGACGATATGTGCAGCGAAAAATACCCTCGATGTACCCCTAGCTCTGATATATCCTGGTAACACACTCTCGCACATACTATAACTATTCAAATCATTTGTTATGCTTAATAAATGGACCAAGTTTGAAAGAAATATCATTATTATTTTTCAAGAAATATTACTTTTTATGTCATAAGCCAGATCACGCAATGTTACCTGTCTGTAAAACGGGAGAAAAGAAACAAACTTTTTTTTTTATTAAAACCCATATTTTGTTGATTTTGATTGATTTTGTTGACCTGTCACTATTCTTCTGCAAACTTTATTTTCCTTATTTCTTTCTTCAACTTCCTTATACACCTTGTATTTGCTTGTTCAACATGTATGTTGCTGGTTGAGTATATTTTTCCATCTATTTTTATTATTATTTCGACACTTATTTCTTTTTCATTTTCCTGGTCTTGGCTCTGTCCCGTTTTTACTTTTTTGAGGAAATCCAGAATTCGTATGGGTACTTTTTTTGTGGTTACTTCCATGTCTGAAGTTAGAAAGCATATTAGTTGTGTTATACTTTGTTGATTAAATAAGCAGTTCTGGAGTAACTTTTGGGTGGGGTATGAATTAAAAAAAAAGAAGTCTTCAATCATGGTCGTTGAAATATTTTAAGCATATATTTTACACTAGTACGGCTGTATCATATAATTTTACGCAATATTTTAATGCCATTTTTGTTTTTGTCTTAAAAATGCTCGTGTATGGCATCAGTTTTCTATTGGCCTTGAAAACGCTGGTATATATGGATGCATAAATTTTATAAATGATTAAAATCTGTTCTGCTTTCAATTTATGGTGCTGTATGATTTTCCCATAGACT